>NC_064808.1:46710811-46786596 GCF_023721935.1 Panthera uncia | reverse complement strand
GAGAACAAATTGAGGGTTGATGGGGGTGGGAGGGAGGGCAGGGTGGGAGGGAGGGCAGGGGGGTGATGGGTATTGAGGAGGGCACCTTTTGGGATGAGCACTGGGTGTTGTATGGAAACCAATTTGACAGTAAATTTCATATATTAAAAAATAAAAAAAAAATGTTCTAGTGGTTTTGTTCATAATTGCCACAATTGCCCTTCAGTTGGTTAATAGATAAACAGAAGTGTGAGGTATCCATGCAATGGAATACTACTCAACAATGAAAAGGAATAAACAACTGATCTATGCAGCATAAAGGAATCTGAAATGCAGTATGCTAAGTGAAAGAAACCAAATTCAAAAAGCTACATACTGACATTACAGAAAAGGCAAAAACTAAAGAGACAGAAAACAGATCAGTTATTAAGAGTTTGAGGTGGTACAAGGAAGTGATTATAACAAGGAAAGGAATTTAGGGGGGTTGTCAAAAATGTTCTATGTCCTTATTGTAGTGGTGATGGATTATACAGCTTCATTCATTTGTTAATATCTACAGTACATTTTGATGTTTTTTTTTTTTAATATTTATTTTTGAGACAGAGCATGAGCAGGGGAGGGGCAGAGAGAGAGGGAGACACAGAATCTGAAGCAGGCTCCAGGCTCTGAGCTGTCAGCACAGAGCCCAATGCAGAGCTTGAACTCACGGACTGTGAGATCATGGCCTGAGCCGAAGTTGGATGCTTAACCGACTGAGCCACCCAGGGGCCCCCAGAGTACATTTTAAAAAAGGTACATATTACTACATGTAAATTATCTCACAGTAAACGTGACTTAAAAATGAACAAATAGATCAGATAAGATAAGGGAGAAGTCTGATTTTTATGCTTTGGGGATCTCATTTCATCACAATAATCTAAGTAAGCTGTTTATGTTTTGACTTTTTAAGACTAAAGATGATCACAGTATTTTACATCCTTCCTATAACAACAACAAAATCCTTTTATTCACAGTTGGCAAAGAGATAATAACATCAGTGTAGATTAAATTTGCATGGTAGTGAAATTAACTTTATGTGGAAATGTAAAGGGTATAGACTTTATGTGATTTATAATGGATATTCCTGTATTTGGACTTTGTTCTCCCATTAGGATTTTAAAACCTATTCACTGCAATGCTAGGCAATGAAACATCCATGAGGCACAAATAGAAATCTCATATTATTCTATAAGAAGGTCCAAGTCTTCTCATTTTTCCTTTAACTTTTAAGAAAACTATCAAACAAATTACACAGTCTAGCAAATATTTATATACCACTGCAGATGCAAAACAAATTAGAAAAACTGCACTATGTAAAACAGTAAAATACATATCCAACTGATTCCTTGGTGCCTTGGAATGGAGGTTTTCTAAATTTCTTGTCTTGGCCTATCTTAATATTCTCATTTTGTGTACAGTCAGTGGTCCTTTGTTAGTATATATGAGAATCACAGAGATAGAGCCAGTAAGTAGATAAATGTGCTGTCATATAGACATGGAAGATTCTGAAAGCCAAAGTGAGCAGACCCAGATCCAGTATTATCAATTGGGAATGGAAAGAAAAGCTGTATAGTGAATGGCCATAATCTTCATGGTATAAACCTTGCCAATGCTTACACAATTTGTCTCTAATGGAGTTATTCCCTTCCTTCTCCTTCATGTCTCCTTCCCATTCCTGTCCTCTACCTAAGTCACCAAATTATTTCCTTAATTAAGAAGCTCCAGAAAGTTAAAAGAGCACCCAAACACTGTTACAATCCATCCTACTCACGTCTCCTCATATTCTCACACACCAAAAAGCAATACAAGGGAGTAGTGAGAAGAAACAGAAATTGAGGTTCGTTTTTGAGGTACTTCAAAGGGAAATGAAGCAGAGAGAGTAGGCACACATACCAGACTTCACTGCAACAAAGTATTTACAAACATCTAAGTGGAATCACCAGGTCTCAATTCTAACCCAATAATAAGGAAACAGTCAAATTATATGGTTGGTTCTTGCTGACCAAAAGGGAATTTAGAATGTGATAAAAAAAAAAAAAAAACAAAAACTGACTAGTTAAAAATAGAACCATCTGGATTATTTTCCTTGCATTGAGACCATCCTTCCTCCCTCCCCTCAACTTCCTGCATGACCCAAGAAAGTAACTTTACCATCATACTCTGCCTTTTAACTTTGTAACATATTTACTTCAGGAATGTTGGGACCATGTGGAGTTTAGAATCTTACTACTAGACAGAATCTCAGAAAGTCTGAGGACAATCCATGGGGATATTCTGAAATTCTCACTCATCACGTAGATATATCCTCTTTCGAAGGATACTATGGGAATCATGTACCTAGAAAATGCCTGGTGCTAGCAGACGCTTAATAAATACATACTGAAAGAACGGAATGGATCAAATTAAATGGAATAGGATTAGATTGGGGGAGAAAAGCTCAATAAGGGCTCAAGAAATGCAGAGTACATTTGAAGGGTGATTTCCATCTCTGACCTAGTCATACAAGTCCCTCATGATCACTTTAAAAGTACTGTTTTTAAAGGATAGGTGTTGATGTGGGGGAACAAAAGCAAAAAGAAAACAATTAAATTTCCTTACTACTAACAGCCCATTGACAAGTTCTTGAAACAGGCAGAGTGACCTTCCTCTAGGAACTCAGCTGCCTAATGCTGACACTTTGCTAAGGGCAAAAGGCAATCTTAGCCTGACCCCTCAGGATCCTGTGAGTCTACCTCAAACATATAGAAATTCCTTTGGAAGCTTCCTTTATCTCTATCCACCAAGATGTATATTGGGAATCATACTCGAAGCATAAGGCCTACTGATACACATCTGAAAGGTCTCATGACTGAGTTTTTACTAAACAGTAATACATGACATTTTCTTAACAATAGCTAGCCCCCAACAGGGTCCTGGAAACCTTGTTTTCAAAATTCCTTGGAGGCTTGTGCTATCCCTAACCCCCTCCCAACCTAAAAGTATATAATCAGTCACCTGTCACAACCTCAGTGCAGCTCTTTCTGTCCATGGGTCCTATTGTTCCCGTGCTTTAATAAAAACACCTTTTTGCACCAAAGACGTTTCAAGAATTCTTTCTTGGCCCTTGGCTCTGCACCCCACCACCCAAACCACATCAGCCGTTGTCTGTGTTTTCCATTTACCTTTAATAATGTATAAAAATTAGCTGCTTGTGCCCACCCTGCACTGGTCCCTCGCAGACTGGGAGTGCTCCAGGATGGGGAGTACTGGTGCTGGGGCCTTACCCCCAGGGCGGCAGTGGGCAGGAGCCTGCAGCTGGAGCACTGGGAAAGATTTGGAGTACAAAAGGACAGATTTCCTCTCTTGCGGGAATAAGACGCCCTACTGGACACCCATGCCTCAGTGTGTTTACTCAAAAAAAAAAAAAAAAAAAAAAAAAAAGATGGTTTCATCACCCAGCAGGCAGAAATCACCATCTCTGCATTGGTCAAGAACATGGATGCCAACATGGATATTGTCTACAAGGATATGGTCACCTAGATGCAGCAGATCACTGTTCAGCAAAATAATGTCCCAGACTTCTAATGTGAAAAAAGATAATGATTATTTTGGAGAACAGTGAGTTTTCAGCCCTCAGAGCAGAATATGAGAAAATAAACCTTGAACTACATTGGTTAAAACAACCAAGTAACAGATGAAGTGATCAAAGTCTGAACAGATAACCAAATTAGGCTTCGTTCCAGAAAAGAGCAGAGTGAAAGAAATGTGTTCGCTGAAATGAAAGGAAGCTGCTGGAAATGAGGACAGAGATGGTGACACTGCATGCCCAGCAAGATAGAGCTGTCACCAAGACAGGCAGGAAGATAGACACTGAGGTCACCAGCCTCAAAACCATGCTGGACATCACAGAAGCTTGGTAACATTAAATATTTAGCAGGGTCTGGATTTACCTAATAGTAGCTCTGGGATTTTATTGCCTGTGGATATAATAAAGTGTCTATTTTAAGAGAAAAAAAAGAATGTATAATTATTACTTATTTTATTGCAGTTTTCAGTCTTGTGTCAGCTTAGTACAAGCTATGTATCATAAAATTTAAGTTCTAGGATGGCAAGAAGGGAAATTACTTTGTTTTTGCATCAAAGTGACTTGGCACACTCCCTTACATATACACTGTGTACTCAGTCATGTAATAGAGACAAACCTGTGTCAGAACCCAAGCTCTGGTCACTTACAGGCTACAAAATTCTGCAGTTCTGGAATAGTCTTGTAAAGATCTAAGAAATAAACATTCAATTATTCAAGGGATCAGTTCCAAAATCTCAAACACTGATTTCCATTTGATGTTTTGCTATTTTTTGAAATCCATCAATAAATCACTCCTAGTAGCCAAGAAAAAAGACTTTCTACCTTTGGTTTCCCACATATCAACAACTGCCCTATTTATCTCACAGGGTCATTTCCAAGATCAAATGAGAAAGTATGTTAAAGTGCTTTAAAATGACAAAGTATAAAGTCAGTCATTGAAAATATTACTATTTTTCAAGTTGGAGATAAGCCAGTCTAATGGAGGGAAAGAAAATAGGCTTAGGGATTGGATAATTGAAAGTTTCTGAATTTAAAATCTGGATTCAATCACTTAATAGCCATATGATCCTGAGCCAATGATCCTCAGTAAAATGGGGATAATGACACCTATCTTAATATTGTTGTTATGAAGATTAGAGATGATGTATGTAAAGTGCTTAATCCCATGTCTGGTACATTGTGTTAAGCATTCAATATTTATTATTATTACAGTCAATCAATAGAAATTTCTCATGTGGTTATGCTCTATATTAGTTCTACACAGCCATCATAAATGGTGAACACCAGCACAGAACACACATTTTTCTTCTGACAGAATTCTTTTTTTTTTTTTAATTTTAGCATACTAACCAAGAAATAGATTTAGTATACTGGACACAGTTATATGTGGAGTTTAGGGTATTAGTCAAAGGGATAAATTTTAAAATAACTTCAGAAACAAAATTAATAAATAATTGAATAACATGAAACAAAGAAACACAATTTAGCATTCTTGTTTTTATCCAATTGGGTCTCAGATTTCAAATGGGTGTGACAAAGCACTGACTAATGACCCACTGTCCAAAAACACCCATCTATTCAAGTAATTAAGTTAAACAATACTAGGATACCGATCACAAATCCTTCTTCACTGTATTTCCTGAAAAATATTATCTTCCCTCAACTCTCCCCTGGAAGACCATACTTCCCGTTTACTTTCCTTTTCTTAGTAAAAGGATTCAACTCTGCAAGGCTTCACAGGTAGGAAGAATAACTAGTAATCATTAGCCAAAATCCATTTTTCTGCATGCATGTAATGACACTGTCATCTTAGGATCTCTTTTGTTTTGGTATCCAGGCGATTACTTCACACTTTATCACATCCCACTCTTTAGAATTTATTGCATTTCTTCTATACACAGGGAATATTTCCACCCTTGAGTTTCTGTGCTCACTTGACAATTTGGTTTCTTCCTTTCAGCTTTTCACTCCCTGTCTGCTCAAAACAATACTACTCAATTTTCCTGATCCAGATGACAATCACTGGACCACACTAAGCAGAGCACATTGGTCAATTCTAGTTCTGGTCTCCAATGAGTTTAATCTTTATGTCTTAAAAATGCACAACATGCTCTTAAGAAGACAGGGACCTAAATGAAAATCCAATGAGGGCACATAACAAATTGGGAAACTGTGACTAAGGTGTTTTCATAATATAGTTGATTAACAGGAAAATCACTTTGAAAAATGAGGTCTGTTTTGATGCACATATCTTATAACTTATAATCCTAAAGGTTTTAAGTCAGAGCAAAAAGATTATTACTAGAAAGATGTAGTTTCTTTAAACAAAATAATTACATACTTTTAAAATTAATGACTGTCTAAATAAATATACTTACTTACATTTTTGAACAGTTGCTCGGCAAGTTCTCTGACATGCTTTATTATCTTCACTGGGTTATTTTCTTCAACCTTAATTCGCTCTACTTCAAAAGCTACCAACTTGGAAAAAGAACCAAATGGCAAAATATCAACTCCAAAAATGCTAAATTAGAAAACAGTATGATAATTTCATACAATTTGCAAACCAAAAAGCATCTAAAACATACGCTACTATTAAAACAAAATATTTTACATTTTACAGCATTTCACCTCTATTCTAAAGTTACAGAGTTGATTGAGTCCTTGGATGGTCTGGTGGTCTCTCCCTGATTATGCAGGGCCTTATTTCTTCTTGGGGAAGAAACTGAGAGAGACCCACTCATTCTCCAGGCCTCATTCATAAAATGCTCTCAGAGAATTTCAGACAGTCAGGAAGTCTCCAACATTTCCCTAGCTTACAAAACATGAACCAAATGTTCAAGTCAGGTCACTCAGACTTTAGTTCTAGCTCGGCTGACAGTGATTTGGAACAAGTCACTAAAACTCCCTGAGCTTCAGTCTCTTCATCTCTAAAATCAGATGAAAAAACAAAATGATCTGTGGACTCCTTCTAGTTCTTACAATATATAACTCTAATCCACTTCCCCATGAAACTAATTTACTGGGAGAACTGTGTTAAAAAAAATTTTTTTTTAATGTTTATTTTATTTTTGAGACAGAGGGAGACACAGCATGGATGGGGGAGGGTCAGAGAGAGAGGGAGACACAGAATCTGAAGCAGGCTCCAGGCTCTAAGCTGTCAGCACAGAGCCCAACGCAGGCCTCGAACTCACAGACCATGAGATCATGACCTGAGCCGAAGTCAGAAGCTCAACCGACTGAGCCACCCAGGTGCCCCAAGAGAACTGTGTGAATATATCTACTTGCGAGTGGAGAAAAGAGTACAAAAAGGAAAAAAATGGGAAGAATGATAAATAGATGAATGATTTTTTTAAAAAGGGTATAAGATTTTTCCTTCTAGAAACTAACAGATTCACTGGAACAGACAACATATAAAACTCTGTTCTAGGCCGGGATTCAGAAAGATTGTCAAACAAAGGCAAACATTCCTTTCCTTCTAACAGGCCTATTTGATTGGAGTGTGGGGACCAGACAACACACAATGCAGGCCGTCTCTCAAAGACTCATTAAGTCTTGGGTATGGTAGGCTACCCTGGGTTCAATGAAAACAAGGATCCCTTTCCTAGGAGCAAACGCTATTTTCCTTTAAAAGCACATTCAAGCAAATGAAATGGCCCAAGAAGGGTGGAAGGAGGGGGATGCTTGGGTGGCTCAGTCAGTTGAGTGTCCGACTCTTGATTTCTGCTCTGGTCATGATCCCAGGATTGTGGGCTCAAGTCCCACGTTGGGTTTCATGCTGAGCATGGAGCCTGTTTAGAGTCTCTCTCTCTCATTCTCTCTCTCTCTCTCTTTTTCTCTCTCCCCCTGCCTCTTTCCCCTGCTTACACAGCTCTCTCTAAAAACAAACAAACAAACAAATAAACAAACAACAACAAAACAGGGGTAAGGAGAAATTACTTAGATCTGGTATCTCATTCCTTCTAGGCCTTTGACTGAAATATACATAAGAACAACTGGTTTTCAAGTAACAACATCAATTAGACACTAAAAATTGTAACTGTAGGCAGAACACAGAACTGGATGACCACTCAGGGGAGATTCAGTAGGAATCAGTCCTTGCCTTACCATTATTTCCACTGTATATAAAGGTGTATAATAAAAGGTAAGTTGCCATATAAAGTTAGAGACCTAAAATAAAGCTTAATGCAGACTAAGTGGCTCTCAAAGTCACTTATTCTAGGAAAGTTTGGAGGAGGTGGTGAGATAAGAGCAGAGTATGAGAAATGGGAGGTCATGATTAGATTGAAAAGTAGAGGGAGGATACTCTAGGCAAGGGAAGGATTTACAAAAACAGTGAGAGGCTGTGGCAAGCAAGTTTTCTGCAAGTAATCAATCTGACTTACTAGCTGTGATAATGCTGCCAGAAGGAGTTACTAAGAGAATTAGATAGAAAAAAAAAAGGGAATATATAAACTGATGTAACTATTCAAAATGCTTCAGAGATTAATAAAATATGGGGACTAGAAAGGATCTTAGAGAGCATCTAATTTAACTCCATAAAACATTATGTATAGATTACTTAATTCAGGATCTAACAGCTGATATACATTAGTATTAGATAGTCAATGATCCATCATATTAAATGTTGGTATTAGGGAATCAGTGATTAGTAACTGATTAGAAAGAATTGCTCACCACAGGGCAATCTCTCCTAAGTCTTCATATGCTTTGTGTTATTAAATGAAGTATTTGGTGAAGGTCTCCATACTCAGAACTATAACATGTGCCTCTTCTTTCATTCTTATCTGTGATTACTTAACTATCTTTACAGAAAATAAAAGATCGCTCTCTGAACTGAGAATCTTTAACAACTTGAGTCCTATCTTCTCTATACACAATAAAATGACCTGTGGCAAAATATAATCACTATTACTATTCTCCACTATCTTGGGTGCCAGGAGTGTTTTCCTTTTATAGACTTCAAGGAACCTCTAGATTTATTGGTTCCAATACAGTGTTCTTTTAGAAAATGAAATGGGAATAATATTCATTGTTCTATCCACCAGAATGAGCTGCTATAAATGTAGCTAAATGATAAATGGAAAATGTACTAAAATAAATCAAACTAACACAAAATAGCATCCTTATTTTGAGTCACATTTGTCTTAGTTTTCCCTTTATAAGGCCAATTCCTTGAAGACAGAGACAAAATCTGTCTTCCATACATTTAAGATCTCCTACAGGAGACAGACAAATGTTGATTATTGATTAATAAGAATGCCATTAAGCCAAGCTATAGTTCTATGACACTAATAGACTAAATGTAACTGTAGTTTGAAATCACATATCTATGTATTAAACTTAGACTTTTATCTCTATGAAACTGATAAAGGAATCACTGTATTATTGCCTTTAAAAATAAGTTTTTGGGGTGCCGGGGTGGCTCAGTCATTTAAGCATTTGACTCTTGATCCAGGCTCAAGCCATCTGCCCTTCCCCCGCTTGTGTTTTTAATTTCTCTCTCAAAATAAATACACAAACTTATAAAATAAGAGTTCTATTTATATAACCACTGTTACTTTTTCAAAAATACTTTAATGAACTATGTACATTCAGGTGTTCAAGATGTTTATGTACTTCTGTAACATCCTATATTTTTCTAATTCTCCAGTCCACATTATAAATACCAAGATTTAATAAGCATAATAATAAATAACATTTGGATTATTTGGTATTTAATTTATAATATATTTAGGATTTTGATTAAAACACTTGTCCACTTTTAACTACTGGTCCAATTTTGTCTGTAAATATGCATTCATTTGATAAGAACTATACCTCATCAAAGAGATCACAGGATCTATAGGGTGGACCTCTTTCTGAAACAAAACCTGCAAATGCCATTCCATTGAGCACTTTAGTGAGGAAATCATTCTCAACCAAACCACGCTGCCCCAAGAAAGCTGTCTGTAAAGAAAGAAAAATTGAAATGACTATCTTATCACTTAGTAATAGATGAATTGTCAAAACAAAAATAGAAAGATCAACACCTGAATAAGTATCTTTATGTATAAATGTGTTATAAGATACATTCTCTCAAAAAGGGCTTTTGATACTAGAAATACTACATGTATTGGAAAAAATAAAAATGGGTCTATAAAGCAGGAGGAGAAACAAAAAATTAACACTCAATTTTAAAAGAAAAACCAATTTAAAATTAACAAACTCTAAAGACAAACATGTCAGTTCCATAGCGTTATTAAAAATTACCATAAAATCACACAAAGCAGAGATTGAAGAATGACCTTTGTTTAACAAACTAAGGTCAAAATACAAGGCTAGAAAAAGACAACCAAGTTGTTTCATTAAATGAGAGGCTACATTTCAGACAGATACAGCATTTTGGTACTGTATCATCTTACCTTGTGAAAATGTATTACCGGTTCTGCATGAATTCTTATAAGTTGTAGGCATGATCTATATCCTTGGAAAAGTTGTGCAAATAATCTAAGAAAAACTGCACGTACTTCTTTATCCTGAAAATATAAGAAGAAACAAGTTAGGTAACTGAACTTTCTTTAAAAAAATGCAATATCACAAAGACAAAAAGTTGAAAAGAATCTGAGAGGTTATTTAATAAATCTGTCTGTGCTTCCTACACATAAGTCTTATTTGTGGCAGCCCTGAGTGGTGGGCACCTAGCCCATTCCATTGTTGAACAGAGTAGGCTATTAAATAGTTCTTTTTACAAGTGAACCAAACAAAGCTTGCCTCCTAGTGTATCCAATTTTCCTCTTGGAAAAAAGTCACAAAGTCTAACCCTTTCACCATGTTAGAGAAGGACATATTTCCCAAGTCATTTGATTTTTACATCCATCAAAAGAATTACAGTCACAAATATAAAAGAAAATAATCTCAAAAGACTATATTTTAAAAGCTTATGAAATTCTTCCAAAGTCTATCCAATTTATAAAAATCTATTCCTATATTAATAAGGTATGACTTAAAAATATGTTTTGATAATTCAGGTTTTAATAAAATCATAGTTTTAGAACTATAATGAAACTTACAGATTTATTTGGTCAATCCTTTATTTAATAGATGAGGAAATGCTAAAGAATGCTTAAGTAACTTATCAAAGGTGTCCAGTTCTATAAGGCTTCTTCTTGGCCATAAAGCTCAACTCTAAGAAATGCAATGGGCAAAATTTAAAAGGAGACTGTATTATATACTAACTTTTCCATGGCTTCTAATCGAAACTATTTTCATCCACTCACTCTTCAAACTTGATTCTCTCATTGTCAACAATATGTGTATCCATTTTTTATAAGCTTCCCCCTTTTATCTTTGCCTGACCCTTTGGATTTGATACTTGGCATAGTTTTCCAAGTCATAACCTATGTTCTGATTTTTTATCCCACACTTACTCTTGCCTCCTCAGGGCAACAGTCTCAACTCCAGGTCAATGTGCCACCCTGTGGCTCCTCAGAGAGCAAGTCACAAGATCAGTCAGTGACAGTTCTAATTCAGTACACTTTTTACAAGGCTGTCCATCTGACTCTCACTATATTCAGCTTCTTTAACAGCCATACAAATAAAAGTACAGCTCTGTTTAAAAGGATCAAATTTAAATATTAAATTTCTTACCAGCATTTTTGAATGGGATAAAGCTGTTCGTGGAGGGGGAAAAGCATGATCTGCTACTTCCAAATCTGGGTGTAGAATCTAAAGCAAAGAAATTTGATTATATACAAAATCTTAATACCAGTAAAAGCTATTAATTAACCTACTTGGAGCATTAAGATGAAAAAGTATCAGTACATGAATTACAATATATTTCCCTCTATGAAACACAATGCAATTAGCTGAGGCAGCTCTGCATGTACTATTGTGGAAAGATCTCTAAGATAAAATATTTGATGAAGAAACATATTCTAAAAAAACACACACAAGTAGGGTCTCATTTATTTGAAAAGAAAACAAACCTTAAACTGTATATACACACACACTGATTAAATATACAAAATGAAAATGTAAAGTTCTGAAAGAATATATACTAAACTATAAAATATTAGTTACCTCTGGGAAGGGAACAGACTAGGGCAGAGTGATTTGTCTATATAGTTGAAAATGTTAAGCAAGCATCTGTTTTTAGGTTTATTAATGTACTTAAAATTAATTAATTAACTGAAATACTGAGGGGAAAGTGAATAGCTGATGAACCTCACAGCTGAGAGGGGGTAAAAATATAATGCAATGTGCAAGTACTACAAATATATGTAGAAAAATATACGAAACATAAAGTACAATTAATTCAACCTAGAGAAAGCTAAAAAAAAGGGTAATATTTGAGTTAGGCTTCAAAGAAAAACAGGTTGGGGGAGCAGGTAGGTAAGAAAGATCTATGAAGGACTTAACACAGAGAAAAAGATGAAATTGCATTAGTAGGCAGCAAATTTTTGTCTTTACAGAATCATTTCCAAATACTCAGGTTTTGGTAGTATACTTATAATTGATGGCAAGACCCATAAAAATACTTAAAAATGACGCTGAAATATTGACAATATTTATAACCAATAACCCAATCATTACTGCAGTATAATAATACAGTATAATTCATGTCTAGAAAATCATCCATGGTCATTACTCAGTTCAACTGTGTTGCCCTTTGATCACAGTTATTTACTAACCAAATGAAGCTCATATTCTTGTGTGTCAAAGCTCCCACTCAGTTAATCAAATGTGATTTTTTTGGTTCTAGCTTGACAGTACACTGTGTTCTCATGTCTTATCTATGGTACTACAGTGTACCACCCAATCCACCACTGTGCTTGACAACCACAAAAACAGGTATACACAGCTTTATCAAAAACAAGTTTTACTCACTGATCAAATTTGGTGGCACAGGTGTTGCAGGTTAAGGTATATCAGTGTGCAGCAGAATTTCTATCAGGAGCCATTGACTTAAGAACTAAAATGTTAATATTTGTTCATTTTGGTACTTCATCCCTGAATAACTATTAATATTATTATTAAGTAATCACATATAAGATTTAGAAACTTAATTATGATTTCTAGAAACATTAAACTTCTTTTCAATCACTCAAATACTACCTTCTCATCATCTGCTCTATCCATATACATATACCACCAATGTACTTAGTACTTTTCTTTCAATTGTCTTTAAATCAACTCACCTATTGAAATCTAGTATTTTATTGGATGATATCATCTATGAAAACATAGGTTTTATATGCTATTTTTAATACACATTATCATAAATACATAACTATTAAAATAACAAAGGTTGCCACATATGATCCCAAATCATATCCATCCTTGACTTTGGTAAACAGTCATTTAGGCATCCTGTGCATACAACATTCTCCTGCAGAGACAGACCAGGAAACAGGCCTAGAGACGGAACGTGATTTGCTCAATAGTATCAAGTGGTAAGATGCAGACTGGACTCTAAGTCTCCAGAGTCTTGCACTAGTACTCTTATTACTCTATCACATCTTGTATTCTAGATTACACTAGGAAATGTCAGTCTTCTCTAAATGTTCACATCTCACACATACCACTTAACAATATAAGGAGTAATACAAATTTGAAAATATTCTAAGAATAAAATACTTCCTGGTAATCCTAGACTTCTGAGTTCCTATTTAAGGGAAATTTTATTTTAAACAGCTCAGATTGGAATATTATTCAAGAATATGAAGGCCTTAGTTCTAGTAATGGCTTGAAAGTAATGAAGAATTTCTAAGTTACAATTTTCTGATGATGAGCAAATTGGCACCTAAAATTTTGTTGGTAAAATAAAATGCCATGCTTTTAAAAATCAACTAAGGGGTGCCTGGCTAGTTTAGTCCGTAGAGCACACGACTCTTGAGCTCAGGATCATTGGTTCAGGCCCCCTGTGCAGCATGGAGTTTACTTTAAAAAAGTTGAAAACAAAATCAACTAAAGTAAAATAATTACAAAAACATAAATGTGTCGGTGAGAAACACCAAAGCTACAAGACTTATTAAAACTTGATTCCAAAGAATGCTGGATATTTAATCTATCAATAAGTTACATTTTTCTGTAGTAACTTGAAAATATTGGCAGGACAATATCACATTGTTTTGCAAGTAGCACATCTATCAAAGGAATGGGATGTCAATAAGGAGGCTGAAGGAAAAAGAAGAAGTGCTATCTTCCAATTAGGGGCATTAGGGAAATCAGGGATTCTGAGGCAGAGTCTGGTCTTATTTTCACAGGTGTGTTGGTGTGTTTCCAATACCTAACACAGTATTCAGTATATACTAACTACTAAATAAATATGCCGAGTGAAACAGTGAATGTAAAACAAATAAATAGTCAGGATTTAAAGTATATTCTTCAAAAAATATCCAGTAAAGAATTCTATTCTAAATATTCTGAGGATATATTCATGTTTTAAGAACACACAACTCTTTTTAAAGTAATTACACTGCTAATGATATCTAATTCCAATGATCTGAGTTTACATTTACATCAAAAGAAAATTACTGTTAAAAATGTCATACCAAAGAAAGAGCTGCTTGAGTCTGATGTAGAAGTGGTTCCGGGAGGGAAGAGAGATGAATACATTCAGGAATTTTAATAGTGCCTCCATCCAAATCTGCTATGATTACATCTAGCTAAAGGAGATAAAAATTAGTCAATAATTAATAAAATGTATTTGTTGTTAAGGAAATTAATTTGGCCTTCATTAATTCAAAATAAGAAGAACTAGGTGTAGAAGAGACTCTTCGTTGTCCATAGGAACAGAATGTTGGGTTCATGACTTCCCAGCTACCATGTATTTCTTAGCTTCCTTTGAAATTAGGTGTGGCATGTGACTAAGTTTCTGATGATGGAATGTGAGAAGTGATGTGTACACTTCAGGCATTCAAAAGAGGGGGTGTAAGGCTCTCCTATGCTCTTCTTTTCCTTCCTATGGCTGAAACTATGAACTGGTTAACAACCCAACCTTGAATATTCAGATTATGACAATGCTGAGGGGATTTTTGGTGTACAAACAAGAGGGAAAGAAGCTTAGAATGTGAATGAGTTCATGGAATAAGCTGGTCTGGCATAATGGAATACCACTAGGGACTGCTGCATAAGTGTTAAGTAAAATTCCATTTTGTTTTAACCACTGTATTTTGGATGCTTTGGTATAGTAGTTTAGCCATATCCTAAGTAATACAGTACTCATTACAAGAGTTAACAAACAAAACAATTGGTATACACCAAAATGGTACCATTTGGGTGCTTCAGAAAGAAACTGATTTTTACATTTTACAACAGTCTATTTTAAAATAACTTACATAAAAATGTAATAGAGAAACCAGCCAATACTGTTGAAGTTCTTATGCTGACAAGAGGCTTAAAATTCATCCTAATTTATACATTAAAAGTTAATAAATTTATTTTTGGAAATACTTGGCTTGTCCTACCTCCAGAAACTGTTTATATTTAGTGGGAAAAAATGACCTTCAACCAGATCAGTATGCTTCTAGTTAGTACTAAGTAGGTTTTACTGATTATGTTTATTGATTTACACATATTTTCATATGCTGATATCACAGCAAAATAGGAACTAGATACCAACATATAAAGAAAGGAAAAGTAATTAATATATGAATGAGGGTCCCGTTTATAATTACAGTGTTGACTAGTACTTTGTCAGTTTTAATGACACCTATACTTTGACTACAATTGTAACTATATGTAAGTACCAACAGAGTTTGCATCTTTGTTGGCATTTAAAACTAAAACAAAAGTAGGATTACAAAATCTTAAGAAGCTATGGATCATAGATATCATATAGCCCAACCTTTCAGTAAAGATATTTTTCTTAAACTCCCTGAAGTGTCATGGAATTTGTTCTTTGCACTCCACTTACTGTGCTTGAGCATACATTCCTCACGTAAGGCACCCCATTTTTCATCATTGGTCAGCTCTCATAGTTGAAAACTTTTATACTAAGGAGAAATTTCTTTTTATATCCACTATACCCATTGATTCTACTTCAGCCTTTTAGAGCTACAAAAAGTGAACCTTCCTACAACAGCCATTTAAATATTTATATTTAGCTATCAAACAGAACCAGGATATTACCTGAGAAAATTTAAGGGTCTCATAGGATATGGTTTCTATACTCTGACAATCCTGGATGTTCCTCTCCGAAGCACATTATTTTCTTATAATCCCTCTTAAATAAGTTCAGTACAGAGAAGTAAACACAATATTCCAGCACTGGCTTAAATATACAGTATTCCTTTTCTTCTTTGCTATTTCTTTTCATATGGCATTAAGAATAGAATAATTTGGTGGAGCTCATACACAACTTGTATTCCACTAAAAGCCTTCACTCTTTTGCAAATACTTTTTGCTTTTTAGCTACTAGCCATTCAGCATTAACCCAGACCTCATTTCAAAATATGAATATATTAAAGCACTCATGACAAAGTATAAGTAAAATACTAATTAATGGATTATTTTATCTCCCTTTCTCATATATAGGATGAAGAATACAGAAGATAAAATTAGTATGCCAAAAAAGGGGCATTTTAAATATGAATAAATTCATTTTGTAGATCTTCCATACTTGCTATGAAAAAAAACTAATATTTATATTTTTCAGTGATGCTTTTTCTTCCAGCCAATCTTTTCTATTGGGAATGTAAGAGATCTGAAAATAGTAATCAGGTGAAATGTTATAGGATTCAAATAAATATGATAAGCTTTTAGTCTCATTAACTGGCAATTTAAAGATGAATACTTACAAGTTCATGGATATCAGTTTTAAAGATAGAATGTACTCCAATAATGAAAGGTGTTGGGGAACTTAGAACTTCTAGTAGCTGAGCCGGGAGAATGGGAATATAAGGATAACTGGAAATAATAAAAGAATATGTGAGATATATTTGTTTTTCTGTAATATGAACGTATTTTCTTTTATCTTTATGCAGTATGAGTTTTAGATTACCTACATTATCATTAATATTCTCATGGTTATTAACATTAAATTTTTAAAAAGAAAGATTTAAAAAAATTTTCATGTAAAAGAGATGATCAGGTATAACAAGATATAAAGTAAACAGAACCCAGGACAGCTTCCTTATCCCTTATCCCTCTGAGGTAAGCAGTCTTTTTAGGTTTATTCATCTTGCTTGAAAACATTTTTCCTTACATAAAAATCTGACATCAGGAGGTAACAGTGACTCCCTTATGGGCTCTCCCCCTCAATAATGATGATGATTTGTCTAAACAAAACAATCATTCAAATTCCATTTTTTGTATTTGATGTTTGAATTCAATCAGAATGGCAAAGTGCAAAAATTAAGGCATAGAATGCTCTCTTATCTAGAGGTTAAGAAAGGCACATAATAAAAAAAAAAAAGAAAGAAAGAAATTTTTTTAAAATAAAATATGGAGGCAGTCTAAATTTTTTTCTAGTTTGTATGACTTAAGATCCTAAGTGTTATGAGTATCAAATTGATAAAGAGTATATTAGAATAAAATATTTTATTCATAACACTATCAAGCATCACTGTTTAGATTGTTTTGGTTTTTACTTTTTACTATGGAAAGTTTTAACATGTCCCCCAGAAAATAAAGAGGAAAAAAGGACAATGAAACCCCATGTATCCAATCCAGATTTGACAATTACCAATGCATGGTTACATGTATGTTTCTACCCATTTTCATTCTCTCCCCTACTGTATTATTTGAAGCAACTCCCAGACATCATATCATTTATACATAAATACTTTAGTAGATATCTAAAAAAAGGTAAGGTATCTTTTTAAATATACATAATACCATTATAACTCCTAAAAATTAATAAGTCTTTAATATCAAATAACCAGAACTAACTTAAGACTTTTATCACCAATTGTATTTAGAGAGAATTAAATGTTGCTGACAATACTATGCAAGTTATTTTTTCCACTAAATTAATCAACACTCAGTAATGAACAACTTGGAAATTTTCCAAATTCTAGGTTAGATTTCCATCAGAATCATGTGTACAGTGTAACTTTGTAAAATATGCCCTTGTGGTTCAAAACTATTGATTGTGCTATGACATTTCAACTAATCATCAATAAGTAATGCAGAATTCAGGAATAAATTAAAGTACCAAGTAGAAAACCTCACCTATATTTAAGAGGAAACATTAAAGATTCCAGGGCTCTGCAAGCATCACTAAGTCTCTGGAAACTTGCAGAATGGAAGAGAACCTTATTTTCTGTGAGAACTGCACAGAAGAGGCTGAGGACATTTTGAATTCCTGAAAACACAAGAGCAAATGCTTACCAAATGCATTTAATTTTATATGTGATGCCAACAAACAGACTAAGAATGACATGGAATGAAAAAGCCAATATTTTTTAAAGCTCTAAAGAAAACTATTTGGTTAAACTATAAACTCCATACAATCTATGGGTATTTGTTTTCCCAAACTTTCATTTTGTCTTTATTCTTCAAATCAGTGTAACACTCAGTGAACATATCAGTTGTTTGGAAATACACTATTACCTTCTTTTCAACTTCATCTCCAAGGACTGTACTTAAATCCCTGTTTTAGATTCTGGCAATGTTAAGTAACTTTTTTCCCCTTTAAAGTCAATTTGTCTGATGTTAATATAACCACACCAGCTTTGTTGTTGAAATTTTCCTGGTATGTCTTTTTACATCTCTTCATTTCAACCTTTCTCTACTTCTTGTAAATATAGTTGGCATTAAAAAAAAATCCATTCTGACAACTTGTGTCTTTTAAAGAGATCATTTAATTGACTTATATTTATTGCAATTATTTCTATATATACATATAATATCTTATTCAATACTTTTTATTTGTTCTACCTTTTTTACCATTTCTAAATGATTAATAGAAATGGACCTTCTTTTATCCCCTTGTAAGTCCCCAGAATTTATAAGCCCTATTTTTTCTAGTGACAATGCTAGAAAATACAGCCTCAAACATACCAAATTGAAGTTAAAAAACTACATCATTTCTTATTTTCTTTTTTATTAACAAATCATCCTTAAATTATCAGTTGAACCTTAATTACATGGACCCACTAAATCAAGAGTTACCATTAGTTTTCTAAGGTAAAATACTTCCTCTATCTCCCTTTACTACAGCTTGTCCCTTCACATGAGGCATGCATATATCCTCTTAGCCCATTATTAACTGCCCATTATCCTCTTTTATCACTCCCAGCTTATCCCATATGATACACCTGAACTTATAGTTCCATTTTTAATTATATCTCATTTTGACTAATGTAAAAGTTTCATAACTAGTTTCTCTAATCCAGTCCTTATTCATTTCAGATCTATTCTCCAGCATGATGGACATAAAATACAAATCTGATTATGTCACTTTCATGCCTCAATCTCTTTGGTATCTTCCCATCCTTTTGGGTAGTGATTTTCAAGTATACTCTGTTCCACAGAAGCAATTTATTAAGAGAAGCTTTGCTTCAGTTTTATATATTAATCTCTGTGAACCTCAGTTGGTAAAATGAGGATAATTTCAAAACCTATCTTATAGGGTTGCTATGAAGAAGAAATGAGATAATACATAGAGTTCTCAGCATGGCACCATGGTAAATAATATATATAGATATATTAGCTGAAATTATGATTATTGTTGCAATTATTATTGTAATTATTATAGTTGTTACCATTAATTTCCTTTGAAGTTAGGATTCCGATGCTAAAACTGTTTGAAGACACCTGACGTACCAGACTAGGTCTGAGCTCCATGCCAAATTGTCTTTATGGTCTTACTTCCAGATTTCCAACCCAGCTGCTGCCTCCCACCCTTGTGTGATCAATATTAAACTAACCTAGCTCTCAGAACACTTCTTTCAGTTTGATATCTCTGCTTCTTATATTCATGTTCTTTTTTTTATGTTTATTTATTCTTGAGAGAAAGAGAGAGAGAGAGAGTACACAGGGGAGGGGCATAGAGAAAGGGAGATAGAGGATCTGAAGCAGGCTCTGTGAGGGCTCAAGCTCACAAACCATGAGATCATAACCTGAGCTGACGTTGGACGCTTAACCCACTGCGCCACCCAGGCGCCCCTGTTCACGCTCTTTTTGCCCCTTCATTAAAATGCGAGTCCCTCGGGGCGCCTGGGTGGCGCAGTCGGTTAAGCGTCCGACTTCAGCCAGGTCACGATCTCGCGGTCCGTGAGTTCGAGCCCCGCGTCAGGCTCTGGGCTGATGGCTCGGAGCCTGGAGCCTGTTTCCGATTCTGTGTCTCCCTCTCTCTCTGCCCCTCCCCCGTTCATGCTCTGTCTCTCTCTGTCCCAAAAATAAATAAAAAACGTTGAAAAAAAAATTAAAAAAAAAAATGCGAGTCCCTCAAAGATAATACTGGGCCTTATACATTGCTATACCCCTCCTGCCAAGAACTGACTATATAGCAGGCACTCAAAAATGTTTCACTGAACTGACAAGCTCTCTGAATGGTGACAGGAGTCACTATAAAAAGATGTTAAAACTTTCATTAGAAGATATCAGAGAATATCTTTATAAATTCAGATAGGGAAAGTGTAAAATACACGTCATAAATTAAACGATTGATAAATTCAATAATTTTAAATTGAAAATTTCTGTCAAAAAATAACAAAAAATGAGGACAAGTCTCAGACGGAGAAAAATTACATAGGAAGTATATAAATGTGAAAAAATGTTGCCAAAAAATATGTTGCCCTTGCTGGAGGAAACAAATCCAAAAATACAGCTAAGACCAATTTCAAAGAACTTACTGCCTAATTTTTCTTCTAGGAATTTTATGGTTTCTAGTTTTACGTTTAAGTCTTTAAACTATTTGAGCTTTATCTTTGTATGTGGTATAAGAAAGTGGTTCAGTTTCATTTTTTTGGCATGCAGTTGTCCAGTTTTACCAATATAATTTATTGAAAAGACTGTCTTTTCCCCATTGTATATTCTTGCCTCCTTTTTTGTAGATTAACTGACCATATAAGCATGGGTTTATTTCTGGACTCGAGTCTATTACATTGATCTACATGTTTCTGTGTCAATACCATACTATTTTGATTGCTATAGCTTTGTAGTATAGTTTGAAATCAGAAAGTGTGATACCTCCAGTTTTGTTCTTTCTCAATACTGCTTTGCCCCCAATAATGTTCTTTAGAACTGTTTTCTCTACACTCATAATTTGATCTGGAATCAGATATTCCAATTAGTTGTTGCGTTTCTTTAGTCTCATTCAATATGGAACATTATCACAATATTAACAAGTTTGTTTTTTTTTTTTTTTACTGAGGTAGAATTCACACCATAAAATAACCATTTTAAAGAGAACAATTTATTGATTTGCTTATGTTGAAACATTACTGCATTCCAGGAATAAGTCCCCTTTGACCACAGTATATGATCCTCTTAACATGTTGTTAAATTTGATTTACTAATATTTGTTGAGCATTTTTGCCTCTATATTCATTGAGATTTGGCTTGTAGTTTCCTTCCTTCCTTCCTTCATTTCTCTTTTTCTCTTTACTTCCTTCCCTCTGTCTTTCTTTGCTTCCTTCTTTCCTTCCTTCTTTCTCTTTTCCTTTCTCTCCTCCTCTCCCTTTTTCTTTCTTTCTTCCTCTTTCTTTCTTTCTCTTTCCTTCTCTCTTTCCTTTTCTTCCTCTCTCCCTCCCTCCCTTCCTTCTTTCCTTCCTTCCTTCCTTCCATGTCTACATCTGGCTTTGATATCAGGGTGATTGTGGCCTCATAAAATGGGCTTGGAAATGTTTCCTCTGCTTCTACTTTTTTTGGAAGAATTTGAAATGAATAGGTATTTATTTTTCTTTAAATGTTTGGTAGAATTCAGTAGTGAAGCCAGGTGGTCCTGAAGTTTTCTTTCTGGGATGTTTTTGATTACAGCTTCACTCTTCTTACTAGTAATTATTTGTTCAGATTTTCTATTTCTTTATGATTCAGTCTTGGTAGGTTGTATGTTTCTAGGAATTTATGTGTTCTTCCAGGTTATCTAACTGTTGGCATGTAATTATTCATAGTAGTCTCTTATGGTCCTTAGCATTTCTGTGGTATCAACTGTAATGTCTTTTCTTTCATACCTGATTTTATTTGCAGCTTCTCTCTTTTTTTCTTAGTCTTGTTAAAGATTTGTCATTTTGTTTTTCTTTTCAAAAAAAATCAAACAAACCAGATCTTAGTATCATTGGCCTTTTTTATTGCCTTTTTAACTCTATTTCATTTAATTCTGCTCTGATCTTTGTTATTTCTTTCTAACTTTAGGCTTAGTTTGCTCTTTTTCTAGTTCTTTGGAATGTAAAGTTAGCCTGCATATATTTGAGATATTTCCTTTTTCTTAATGTAGGTATTTATTGCTATAAACTTACATCTTAGATATGTTTTTGCTGCATCCCATAAATTTTAGTATGTTGTATTTCCACTTTCATTTGTCTTATGATGTTTTTGATTTCCTTTTTGACTTCTTCATTGACCCATTGGTTGTTAAGGAGCACATTGTTTAATCTCTATATATCTTTGAATTTTCAAATTTTCTTATTAATTTCTAAGTTTTATACCATTATGGTTGGTTGGAAAGTATGCTTTACATGATTTTGATCTTCTTAAATTTATTAAGACTTGTTTTGTGACCAAACACATGATCTATCCTGGAGAATGATCCATGTGCACTTGAGAAGAATGTGTGTTCTGTTGTTGGATGAAAGGTTCTGTATACACCTGTGAGGTCCATCTGGTCTAACGTGTCATCTCGGTCTTATTTTTCTTAATTGATTTTGTTTGCTTATAAACCCATTGTTGAATGTGGAGTACTGAAGTCCTTTACTATTATTGTTTTGTTGTCTATTTTTCCCTTCAAATCTGCTAACATTTGCTTTATATACTCAGACACTCCAATGTTGCATACATAAACATAATTGTTATATCCACTTGATGAGTTGACCACTTTGTCATTATACAATGACCTCTTTATCTCTTATTACAGTTTTTGGCTTAAAGTCTATTATGTCTAATATATCAGTATAGCTACCCATGCTTTACTTTTATTTCTATTTGCATGGAATATATTTTTAGATACTTTCATCTTCAGTCAATGTGTGTCCTAAATGCTGAAGTGAGTCTTTTTGTTTTGGGCTCTGGTAAAGACAGCAGCAGGCACCTGAAAATGTGCTAATTAGAAGCTGAACCTTCAGACAGGTACTGGTAAAGTAGCTGGGAGAAACAGTGGGAGATGGACATTTTTGCCAGCTCCCTCTGCAATGAGTTCTGGAGGGATAGTCGCTGTGAGTGCCCAGAACTCCATTAAAAACTGCCTGTGTGTTTACTATAGTCCTGTGAGACTCATGAACAAAAGCTCTGCTGACTTACAGAGTTAGGAATTTGGAAGACCCATCCCTTGGGCAGGAGCCTTAAAAGTTGGGGTACGAGATGTGTGATCCAAACTCCTCACTCTTCAAGTTGTAGTTGGGAGTTGAGATTTCTCTCTCCGATATATAGCATTCTGCAAGGAGTGCTGTTTATGGCAAAAATGTATCTTAATCTTTCCCACCCATTTCAATGTGTGTATCTGTCAAGGGCCCAATGTATAGGAGTTACTCAACCGGTTTCTGGATTTCTCTCAGAGAGAATTGCTCTGTGTGTAGCTGTGCATTTGATGTATCTGTGAAAGGAATGAATTTAGGAGCCTCCTCTGTTGCCTTCTTGGTCCAGAGTCTCCAGGTAGGCCTTCTATGACTTATTTTCAGGATTTCTCTGTTAAATTTCTGGCAGGTGTGCCACTAGTCCCAAATAGGATTGTAACTTAGACAAGCAGAATTAGAGGGTTTTTTTTGCCTTTCATTTCCTACTGGGTTCAATACTACTGTTACTGACAATGATGTGGATTTAAGCTTTCCGTCCTATTTGGCAGCAAAGCTGCTGGTTATATGGCCAGCTCTGCCCTGGAAGAAACTATCATTCTTACCGACAGAGCTGAAATGTGAGGGAGATGGTAGTAACTTCAGCTAAGAATGCTGCAGATTTTTACTGTTCTTACCCAAAATACAAGCATGAATAACTGCTTCTAAATTTGTTTGCTTCTAGTCAAGTTTTAGAGCTCTGAAATAGTTGTATTCAACAATTATTGTCTAGTTTCATACTGGTTCTTTGGGGAAGAGATTTGCTCATCTCTTTATACTGCTATAAGCAGACATGTGGTCCTTGGTGATGTCAGTTTTGCTTACCTAAATTTTTACTTAATGTTGTCCAATTTTTCTAATGGATATTTCACATTTTTCCTTGCAACTAACAAGCAATCTGTGGTCTGACACTTTAGGCCATGCAAGTATCTTGCTCCTCACCAAAATTTCTGCCTGGATTTATTTTTTATTATTTTTTAAAATGTTTATTTAGTTTTTAGATTGAGAGACACAGCAGGGGAGGGGCAGAAAGGGAGGGAGACAGAGGATCTGAAGTGGGCTCTGTGCTGACAGCAGAGAAGCCAATGCAGGGCTGAAACTCATGAACTGGGAGATCACGACCTGAGCCGAAATGGGACACTTATCCAACTGAGCCACCCAGATGCCCCAAATTTCTGCCTAGATTTCACATCTACTGATAATTACTGCAAAAATCAGACTTTGCTATGATGATTATAAAATGATTTTCCAAATCCAGCACTTCTTCCACATCCACCAGTTAGCACTCAACATTCTGCAATTAGTAGACTCCTCATTTATCCCTCCCTAACACGCTTATTTGTGTATCCCCTATCAGTATGAACTCATGAATTCCTATTTTTAATCCCAATATTCTATAAAGTCATTACTAACTTAACTATTTTTTGTGCTAAACAAGTCCTAGATTTAGACAGTGGGCATGACTTTAACCTAGTTCTTGTGCCCTGTGACATGAACCCACGTTTTTTTTTCCTAGTTTTTTCTTACTTTCTGGCTTAACAAAACAATCCAGGCTCATATTAGAACTACCTTGTCCCTGCCCTAAGGTCAGCAATTTCTCTAAGAAGTCCTGGCACTGTTTTGTGAGGTATGGTATTAAAGACCAAGATCCTGAATTAGTTCCTTCATGTTTGCTATTAATTGTGTTATATATTTGGGTGCCCCCATGCTGGATGCATTAATATTTACAATTGTTATATCTTCTTGTTGGATTGTCCCCTTTATGATTATATAATACCCTTCTTTGTCTTTTATGAAAAGTCTTTGTTTTAAAGTATTTTGTTTGCTATAAGTATTGCTACTTCGGCTTTTTTTTTCTTGACATCCATTTGTGTGATAAATGATTCTACACCCCCTCACTTTCAATCTGCAAGTGTCTTTAGGTCTACAAAGAGTCGCTTGTAGGTAGCATATAGATAAATCTTATTGTTTTACCCATTCTGTCACCCTATGTCTTTTGGCTGGAGCATTTAATCCATTTACATTCAAAGCAATACACACACACACACACACACACACACACACACACACACATATATAGCCTTTTTTAAATTATTATTTTACTGATTTTGTCATTCTTTCTGGAGATTTTTGCTAATCATTCCTTACCTTTGTCACTTGTGGTCTCTACTTTGCCCTTAAAGAGTCCTCTTTCATATTTTTTTGCAGGGCTGGTTTAGTGGTTACAAACTGTTAGTTTTTGTTTGGGAAACTTTTTATTGCTCCTTCTATTCTGAATACTGATAATAATACAATAATAGTAGGGGACTTTAACACCCACTTACATCAATGGATAGATCATCTAAACAAAACATAAACAAGGAAATAATTTGGGTTTTTTTGTTTTTAGTCTTTAGGTTTTTGTTTTTGTTTATTTGTTTGTGTTATTTGTTTGTGTATTTGCATATTTTTGTCTCCTGTTTGTCTGTTTTCCTTTACAGGGCTACTCCAAGGAACAAATCAAAGCACACCTGGTGGAGGGTACAAAATATTATTGTGAGTAAGGTAATAAAATAACCAAAGTCACAACAGAGAGCAAGTAACAATCCCCAAAAAAACACCTCCTGAGGGCCAGGCTCTAGACAGTGTATGACCCTCCTTGAATATAACAGTGCTCACAGGTGCAGAGCACACAAGCTTTTAAAACGCATAAGGGACAGAAAACTTGCCAAAGTGATGAAACGGAAGAATTTTCCTCAAAAGAAATTCCAGGAAGTAGCGACAACTAACGAATTGATCAAAACCGATTTAAGCAATATAACTGAACAAGAATTTAGAATAATAGTCATAAAATTAATTGCTGGGCTTGAAAAAAGCATAGAGGACAGCAGAGAATCTATTGCTACAGAAATCAAGGGACTAAGAAATAGTCATGATGAATTAAAAAATGCTATAAATGAGGTGCAAAATAAAATGGAGGCAGACACAGCATGGACTGAAGAGGCAGAGGGGAGAATAGGTGAATTAGAAGATAAAATTATGGAAAAAGAGGAAGCTGAGAAAAAGAGAGATTAAAAAATCCATGAGTACAAGGGGAGGATTAGGGAACTAAGTGATGCAATCAAACAGAACAATATCCATATCATAGGAATTCAGAGGAAGAGAGAAAGGGGCTGAAGGCATACTTGAACAAATCATAGCTGAGAAATTCCCCGATCTGGGGAAGGAAACAGGCATTGAAATCCAAGAGGCAGAGAGAACTCCCTTCAGACGTAACTTGAATTGTGCTTCTGCACGATTTATCATAGTCAAACTGGCAAAATACAAGGATAAAGAGAGAATTCTGAAAGCAGGTAGGGATAAACGGTCTTAACACACAAAGGTAGACACATAAGGGTAGTAGCAGACCTATCTATTGAAACTTGGCAGGCCAGAAAGGAATGGCAGGAAATCTTCAATGTGATGAACAGAAAAAAATATGCAGCCAAAAATCCTTTACCCAGCAAGTCTGTCATTCAGAATAGAAGGAGAGATAAAGGTTTTCCCAAACAAAAACTGAAGGAATTCATCACCACTAAACCAGCCCTACAAGACATCCTAATGGGGGACTCTGAGTGAAATGTTGCAAAGACCACAAAATACCAGAGACACCACTACAAGCATGAAACCTACAGATATCACAATGACTCTACCCATATCTTTCAAAATAACACTGAATGTAAATGGACTAAATACACCAACCAAAAGACATAGGGTATCAAAATGGATAAAAAAACAAGACCCATCTATTTGCTGTCTACCAGAGACTCATTTGAGACCTGAGGACACCTTCAGATTCAAAGTGAGGGGATGGAGAACTATCTATCATGCTATTGTAGGTCAAAAGAAAGCTGGAGTAGCCATACTTAAATCAGAAAAACTAGACTTTAAATTAAAGGCTGTAACAAGAGATGAAGAGATGTCAGCTGTGCTGACAGCTCAGAGCCTGGAGCCAGCTTCAGAGTCTGTGTCTCCCTCTCTCTGTCCTTCCCTGGCTCACACCTCTGTCTCTCTCTTTCTCTCAAAAGTAAATAAACATTAAAAAAAAAATCTGCTAGAACTGAAACACAAATTCAGTAAAGTCCCAGGATACAAAATCAGCATACAGAAATCTGTTGCATCTCTATACACCAGTAAAGCAGCAGAGAAATTAAGGAATCAATCTCATTTACAATTGCACCAAAACCAATAGGATAGCTAGGAATAAACTTAACCAAAGCATTGAAAGAGCTGTATTCTGAAAACTATAAAACACTGATGAAAGAAACTGCAGGTGACACAAAGAAATGGAAAAACATACCATGCTGCTCATGGGTTGGAAGATCAAATATTGTCAAAATGTTTATACTGCCCAAAGGAATTTATACATTTAATGCAATCCCTATCAAAATGGGAATTTTTCACACCATTTTCCACAGAGCAGTCCTAAAATATGTATGGAACGACAAAAGACCTCGAATAGCCAAAGCAACCTTGAAGAAGAAAAGCAAAGCTGGAAGCATCACAATTCCAGACTTCAGGTTATATTACAAAGCTGTAGTAATCAAAAGAGTATGGTACTGGCACAAAAATAGACACATAGATCAATTGAACAGAACAGAAAACCCAGAAGTGAAGTCAGAACTGTATGATCAAGTAATCTTCGACAAAGCAGGAAAGAATATCCAATTATCCAAGAGAAAGCCAGTCTCTTCAAAAAATGGTGTTGGGAAAACTGAACGATAGTATGCAACAGAATGAGATTGGACCACTTAATTACACCATACACAAAAGTAAATTCAAAATGGATTAGAGACCTAAATGTGAGACTTGAAACCATAAAAATCCTAGAGGAGAACAGGGGCAGTAAACTCTTTGACATCCAGCTGGAGCAACTTCTTACTAGATATATCTCCTGAAGCAATGGAAACAAAAAAGCAAAAATAAACTATAGGGACTTCATCAAAATAAAAAGCTTCTGCACAGCAAAGTAAACAAGCAACAAAAGTAATAGGCAACCTGCAGAATGGGGGATGATATTTGGAAATGATATATTTGATAAAAGGTTAGTATCTAAAATATATAAAGAACTTACAAAACTCAACACTCAAAAATTAATAATTCACCTAAAACATGGGCAGAAGACACGCATAGATAAGTGAAATTAGTCAGTCAGAGAAAGACAAAAATCATATGACTTCAGTCATATGAGGACTTTTTTTTTTTTATTTTTTTTTTTAACGTTTTATTTATTTTTGAGACAGAGAGAGACAGAGCATGAACGGGGGAGGGGCAGAGAGAGAGGGAGACACAGAATCGGAAGCAGGCTCCAGGCTCTGAGCCATCAGCCCAGAGCCTGATGCGGGGCTCGAACTCACGGACCGCGAGATCGTGACCTGAGCTGAAGTCAGACGCCCAACCGACTGAGCCACCCAGGCGCCCCAGTCATATGAGGACTTTAAGAGACAAAAACAGATGAACATAAGGGAAGGGAAACAAAAATAACATAAAAACAGTAAGGGGGACAAAACAGAAGAGACTCATAAATATGGAGAACAAACTGAGGGTTACTGGAGGGGTTTTGGGGGGGGGGATAGGCTCAATGGGTAAAGGGCATTAAGGAATCTACTCCTGAAATCATTGTTTCACTATATGCTAACTAATTTGGATGTAAATTTTAAAAAATAAGGTTAAAAAAAAAAAGAAGACACACAGATATTTTTTGAAAGAAGACATCCAGATGGCCAACAGACACATGAAAAGATGCTCAACATCACTCATCATCAGGAAAACACAAATCAAAACTACAATGAGGTATCACCCCACACCAGTCAGAATGGCTAAAATTAACATAAGAAACAACAGGTGTTGGCAAGGATGTGGAGAAACGGGAACCCTCTTGCACTAGGGTGCAAACCGGTGCAGTAACTCTGGAAAAACAGTATGGAGGTTCCTTAAAAAGTTAAAAATAGAACTATCAGCAATTATATTACTAGGTATTTACCCAAAGGATACAAAAATACTAATTCAAGGGATATATGCACCCTGATGTTGATAGTAGCATTATCTATAATAGCCCAATTATGGGGAAAGCCCAAATATACACTGATAAATGGATAAAGAAGATGTGGTGTGCATATCACACACACACACACACACACACACACACACACACACACGAATATTACTCAGTCATAAAAAATAATGAAATCTTGCTGTTTGCAACAACATGGATGGAGCTAGAGAGTATTATGCTAAATGAAATAAGTCAGAGAAGGACAGAAAGATATAATTTCATTCATATGTAGAATTTACGAACAAATGCACAAAGGGAAAAAAAGATAGAGGGAAGCAAACCAAGAAACACTCTTAACTACAGAGAACAAACTGGTGGTTACCAGAGGGCAAGTGGGTAGAGAGCTGGGTGAAATATGTGATGGGGATTAAGGAGTGTACTTGTGATGAGCACCGGGTATTGTATAGAAGAGTTGAATCACTATACTGTACATCTGAAATTAATATTACACTGTATGTTAACTAACTGGAATTTAAACAGGAACATTAAAAAAAAAGAAGCACCAAGATTCTGAGTATTAGGGTAATGTTAGATCATTTTTACTGGGAGTTTTTGTTCCTGAGTCACTTCAGTAGACAAACATAAGAAATATATCCATGTACACACATATATATGCACAAATATATAAACATATATACATGCATATAGACAGACACATATACACGAGAAATCCTGGGCCCACACCATTACTTTTAATTCCAATCCATTCCTACAGGGTCTCCCCACTGACTCCAACACATATTTGTGTGTGCCTTCCACCAGTGAGAACCCTGGAGAGTAATAACATACACATATTTATCCATTTGCTAAATCTTATATTACATATAAAGTAGTTGCAAAATTTCCTCAGCCATTCTAACTCAAAACACCACACCAACTAAAAAGGAGCTCATGATTTGTATGTAATTCTCTCCTCAAACCTGTCCAAAACTGAAGTTAATCAAATACTGCGTATGCAAGTTACTTTAATTAGTTTTTCTTTTCAGTGTGGCTAGGTTCTTCATTTGAAAGACAGTGGAGTTTGTTTCCGTACGCTTTCAATTTTAATATATTTTTTGTTGTTTCTTCCATCATGACTGATGTAGTATTATGTTCTGAATATGTAAGACCTACATATACTTCCAAAAGTGGAACCTATATAAAAAGTCTACTCAGAGAAGTGTCACTCCTTCCCTGAATTAATAGTATTGTGCCCAAATCAATTTCCTGGTTGTTATAATGTACTATAATTACATAAAATATTATTTGGGGGAAATATGAATGATGTATACATGAGGCTTTTCTGCACCAGTTTACTGCAACTGTTCTGAGTCAAAGTATTTAAAAACAAAAAATCGGAGTGCCTGGGTGGCTCAGTTGGTCACGTGTCCAACTTTGGTTCAGGTCATGATCTCACAGTTTGTGAGTTCAAGCCCTGCAATGGGCTCTGTGCTGACATCTCAGAGCCTAGAGCCTGCTTTGGATTCTGTGTCTCCCTCTCTCTACACCTTCCCTGCTCATGCTCTCCTCTCTCTCAAAAATAAACATACATACAAACACACATAAATACAAACAAAAATTTTTGTTAAAAAAACTCTGTGGCCGTATCAGTTTTCAATGGTTGCTGTAACAAATTACCACAAACTTAATGGCTTAGAACAACACATATTATCTTTTATATTCTATTTTTTTATGTATAATAAGTCACTGTCATTAAGTGGTTGTCACTTTGACATGGAGGAAGTCCACATTACATGCTGTTCTTTTCTAGTAACAGGATATTCCTTACTAGTTTTGTCTTGTTTATGGCACCTAAACTTTTCAGAGTTTATCTGGAAAAAGGAAACATTCCCATTTTTTTCAGGAGACATTTCTGAAATCTTACTTAAGCACATTGTCAGTTTTATTACAAAGATGTTTCATATTTTAGCCAAATATTTTTATAGTAAGAATTCAGAATTATTTTAATCATTAAAATGGTTTTATAATATGGCATATGTCTCCTACTTAACAGATGTTTATTGTATAGCAAACTGAATTTCATGACATATAAGGCTCTCATTGTCAAAACCTTTAATAAAGTGAAAAGGTACTAAACGCTCTTTTCCTTGATACCATTGCATCTGTCTACATTTCATGATTAAATGAATGCTTTGCAAAAATATTAGTCTCTGTACTGTAAATAAAACAGGGGTGAGGATAGTGCAGGGGAGGCTGTTTCTTAAAATAATTTCTTTATGTTAAGCCAGTGCTTAAGAGGGGGGCTGTCAAGTACTTAGTCATCCTTCTTATGGTATTAGGTACTACAGCTTTTCAGAAAGCTTAGATCTGAATTTGTTATGAATAAAAATACTAACAGATACTTTATATCTGTGGGAACAATTTCAACCAACTCCTGTTCACTTTTCAAGAAAAACTCTTTGAAGCATATTAACCATTAAATGTATAATACTTATTAGCTCAGTTTTTCTTGGTTTATGGAAACATTTATATAAATGCGAAAATAAGTAATTTAGAATTATGATTAAAGTATGCATTTGCTTAAAAAACACAAACATATTACTATGAAGTTCAGCAAGTCTTAATGTTCAGAAGTCCTATTTTGGGGTTTTTCAGTTTCTAGCAAATGCCCACATTCCTTGGCTCATGGCCCCCTTCCATCTTTAAAGCTGACAAAAGCCAGACAAGCATTTCTCATTTATGTGATGTCAGAATGTACCACTCTAACACTGGCTCTTTTATCTCCCTCTTTCATCTTTCACAGATCTCTGTGATTTATACTGGGCCCACCAAAGGAACCGATCCTTGAGCTGGATTTTGAAGAATAAGCAGAAGTTAGTTAGGGAGACAGGAGAAACAAGGCTTTCAAAGCTGACAGAAAACCATGTGCAAATAAACAGGGCTGAGGAGGAAAAGGCAGTAAGACCTATAAGTAGTTCTGTCAAGGGCATGTTCAAAAAGAATCTGAATACCATGAGAAGGAATCTGGCTTTCTTTCCTGAAGACTCTGGGGAAGAACTTTTGCCTCTCCACTCCTATCTGAACTCTCTGCAATGTTCCCCCCATCTCCCACAAAAAGAATCCGTTCTGATCATCCACCAGAAAATAAAATTCATAGTCAGCATCATTTAGTACTAGATAAATCGTGGAGAAAGCAGGTATTCAGTTTTTAAGGGACTTTAACCACTTATATCAGTAAAAACAACCAGTTTATGATACCAAGGAGGAAATATTACACTATACTTACTAACACAAGATTTATATTAGGATTTACATTAGAAATGAGTTAGGGACAATATTCTAGTACTTAAAGGGGAAGTTTTCCATTATCCAGAAAATAATATTGTGTATATGTACAAATAATTTACCCATCCCTAACTGAAGTATTACTTAAATTTTGTATTCTTGGGGCATCTGAGTGGCTCAGCTGGTCAAGCGGCCAACTATGACCTAGGTCATGATCTCCCAGTTGGTGGGTTTGAGCCATGCATCGGGCTTACTCCTCTCAGCATGGAGCCCGCTTCGGATTAATTACTCTCTCTGCCCTCCCCAGCTCATGCGCTTTCTCATTCTCTCTCTCTCAAGAAATAAAACATTAAAAATTTTTTTTTTGTATTCTTGAATATCACATGCTTTCTTAAATTCAGATAATTAACAATCTCAAATATTTTAAGAAATTGTTTTTAATCCTAACTAGCAATGTTTGTTGCTGTGTTTATAGCTGTGTAATTATTTAGAAATTCAAATTTCTTTGAACTACAAGTCATAACCAGTTTGCTACATAGTCTTGAATTGATTCCTCGTCTTTAGTAGTTAATGTCCATCTAAAGCTGCACAATAACAGTAGAGAAGACAAACAAATATTCTAGTGATAATTACTACTGACTTCAGTACAATGGTTCACATACATCCCGTTGATTATTCAAATAGTAAAACATTCTGAAAAATTACTTCCTGTTCTTAACTTTTCTTTAGGGGTTTAAGTTCTAGAATTCATAGCATCAAACATTAACAAATCTATTTGTTTCCTGTTTTGAAGAAAACACCAAAAAATTTTCTCCAGAAATTGTCCCCGTCTCTGAATAATAATATGTTGCGTAGGTAGAACACTATGTCTCAGCTTTCAAATGGCATATTGAGGAACTGAAGGCTGTGGTTTAAGGCAGAATATATTTCAGGACACCTTAAACAATTTATTACAGTTCTTTTACATAAATCCACAATGGAGAAGACAATATAATAATGATCCTGACTTAATAAAAGTCAAGGAAAAGGATATTTCTCATTTATTTGATCAATATTTGTCAAGAATCTACCATGTTCCAGGCACTGGGAATATAGCAGTAAAGAAAAACAAAACTGCTACCTTCACAAATTAACTAAAGTTTTATATAGGTTTATTATATATGTTAGTTTATAACTATCACTGAGAGGCAATGTTTAATACATTACAAATAGTACATTATTTCCAAATATGTTAGAAATGAAAATCTTCTATGTAAAAAATGGTTTAAAAATGTAACTGAATTGGGCAACCATACATGGGACATGGGTATATTTTTAGTGGTTATGAACATAGGATTACTCTCTTAAGTGTGACATGAATTAAATATACTTTACAGGCTTATAAATAGAGCTTAGCAATGTGGTAATCTTTAAATATAAGAAGTGAATTAATAAATACATATGACCACAAATAATTCAATTCTAAAACTGTGAATATCCCAAGTAACAATCCATAAATGACCATTTCAACCAAAACTGTAAAAAGGTACAGCACATTTCTTTTCTTTATAACCCTATAATTGATTCTGAGACTGGGGTAATCACGTCAGATTACTCCAATCCCAAATGGCCCAGATTCCCAGTCTGTGCCTGTTCTGATAGACCAAGTTTTAAAATCTTTTTAATGTCTAAATTTAAGAAGCAGGAAGCAAAAGGTGTCTTGGGAATAGAATAACAAACAAAGGGGAAGGATAATATATTGAGTAATTGCTAACTAAATAAAGCAAGGATCAAGCAGGAAGGAATTGCCTTGGCAGAAATAACTTTTAATTAAAACTTCTTCCTTTCTTCTCCTTTTTCCTTCTTTCCTCCACTATTAAGCCTTTATCAAGCTGCTGAAATATATAAGAAATTGCAAACTCTAGGGATGGATAAAGAAATTTGAGGCAGGCTGAAACAGGGGTTCACAGTTCAGTGAAGATGGTAAGTAAATAATTAAAAGTAACAGAATATAGATATGTACAAAGTGCTACAGAGCACAAAAGAGAGGGTTATTTATCCTGCCATCATTTGTAAGTTGCATACTTAAATGCTGGAGTAGCCAAAGAATATTAAATCTCTGAGTGCTAAAAGAGTAAAATGAAATTTTAGACAAGAGAACTTCATGACAATGAAGGATAACTCTTAGTGGCTATCTTGCCTCAAAACATTTACACTCATTAAAGGGTAACTAAATACAAAGATAGAGATTACTATTTAATATAGCATTTAAACACCATAAAAGGAAAATGGAGAAGACAGTTTTGAACCAGGATTCTTCTGAACTGTCCTCAAATTATATCATGTAGCCACCACATGCTTTATTTATGTGTAATTCCAGCAAGGGTAGTACACTAGTCAACAAGCACTCCATAGATCACTGACTATCAGTCTTTGGTAATCTAAAAATGGCTTCCTTTACAAAACTAGCATAAATTTAATCTTTAACTTTCAAAACAAAAGCAATCAAGTTCCTGATTAGAGTCTATTTCCTACAACCCTATACTCAAACTTCATCAAACCTCTTACTATTTCATGAAGACATTTTATGGCTCTATACCATTGCTTATGTTCTTCCTTCTACCTGGAATGTCCTTCATCCTCTTGTCTAGCTAGTAAGGTATCTCTCTTGGTATCTCTCTTAGTTCTTGGTATTCCTATTATTGCATTAATTATACTGTAATACAGTTTTTAAAATATGTATGTTTCTCCATTAGGTTAAAAGTACATCTAGGTAAGGGCTATGGCTTTTTTCATCTTTATATCACTTGTGACTAGCACAGAACCTGGCATATGTTACTGACTTTGTAAATATTTAATTAAAAAAAAATACTCCTGGGGCACCTGGGTGGCTCAGTCAGTTAAGCATCCAACTTCAGTTCTGGTCATGATCTCGCAGTTTGTGAGTTCAAGCCCCCTGATGGGCTCTGTGCTGACAGCTCAGAGCCTGTAACCTGCTTCAGATTCTCTTTCTCCCTCTCTCTCTGCCCCTCCCCTGCTCGCACTTTGTCTCCCTCTCTCAAAAGTAAATAAACATTAAAAAAAATTAAAAACAAATACTCCTGCAGGTAAGCATTATAGGGACTTTATTCTTTGTGCTATTTATTACAAAAAATTAAATTTGAACGGTTTTCCCAAGAGATCCTAAGGCCTCTGGAATAGAGTACACATGGTAAGTAGTTCCTTCAAAAAACTGCTCCAGAACAGATCAGTGAGAAGATTTAATTTGTTTCAAATCCCCATGGAAAGCAGTTGATATTCAAACTGTCAAAAAATGATTAGTCATAGATCTAATAAAACATTAAATTTCCTATTTCCTCCTTTTCCATATATAGAGCACAATATGCCATTCACAGTAATGGTCTAAACTCTTGTGTGTTCAAATTCTCCAACTATTCTTTTTAACTACATATATTGAGAAAGAAAATGACTACTTAACTTCTTCCCATTATAATTAAGAAGACAAAAAACAAGTAATAATGTTACATGAATAAACTGAAAAAAATGAGTGAAAACAGAAACATAATCCAAGGTACTAGATTTCAATCACTTAAGGTAAAAAGACAAAAATCATTCCACAGTTGATGCATAAAATATATGGTTTGTAAATTAACCAATCAACATATTCTTTCTATTTAAAATTCTTAAAATGTTTATTTACTTTTGAGAGAAACAGAGTACAGGCAGGGGAGGGGCAGAGAAAGAGGGAGACACAGGATCTGAACAGGCTCCAGGCTCTGAGCTGTCTGCACAGAGCTCAATGCAGGGCTTGAACTCACAAACCACGAGATCATGACCTGAGCTGAAGTTGGATGCTTAACTGACTGAGCCACCCAGGTGCCCCTCAACATATTCTTAAAGGTATTAATGTAAAAATAATATTTTGTACAACCTAAACTTTCATTATTTCCTCTGGCATTTCATCTTTCTATTTCAGGAACATAAATTATTTTTGATATTCTTGTAAAAGTTAATGTCACTTCAGGAATAATCATATAGCATTATAGACAGAAGATTTTCCAGGGGAAGACAAAAGAGAATACCAAAATTTTCCCATTAAAATATTTAAAAATAGGGGAGCCTGGGTGGCTCAGTCGGTTAAGCGTCCGACTTTGGCTCAGGTCATGATCTCACGGTCCGTGAGTTCAAGCCCCGCGTCGGGCTCTGTGCTGACAGCTCGGAGCCTGGAGCCCGTTTCAGATTCTGTGTCTCCCTCTCTCTCTGACCCTCCCCTGCTCATGCTCTGTCTCTCTCTGTCTCAAAAATAAATAAATGTTAAAAAAAAAATTTAAAAATAGAAGTAACTTTCTGAACCAAAAGTTACAGCTATAATCAAAATTTTAAGGATGTGTATATACAAAGTAAAAATAATGTTTATAAGATAAACTGAAGAAAAAACTCTGGCTATTTTAATCATTTTTTAATAATGTCGATATTTAGTATTAGAGACAATCAACATAAAAAAACTGACCTAATAATAGTTAATGAAAAACTGGCTGAGGTTAATTTGGGTAAGCAAAAAGAAACTATGCATATAAAAAAGCTTATACCAAGGCTGACTCAGGAGGAAATAGAAATTTCAAACAGACCAATAATATGTAAGGAGATGGAAACAGTAATCAAAACTTCCCAACAAAGAAAAGTCTAGGACTACATGGTTTCACTAGTAAATTCTACCAAACATTTAAATAAGAATACTAATTCCTCTCAAATTTCTAAAAAATTAAAGAGGAAGGAACACTCCCAAACTAATTTTACAAGGCTAGCATTATCCTGATAACAAAGTCAGATAAGGACACTATTTGAAAAGAAAACTACAGGCCAATATCCCTGATGAATGGATGCAAAAACTCTCAATAAAACATCTGCAAACCGAATTCAGCATCACACTAAAAGGACCACACACAATCATCAAGTGGGATTTAATCCTGCAGGTAAGGATGGTTCAACATACACAAATCAATGTGATACACCACATTAATAGAATGAAAGATTTAAAAATCATGACTGGGGCAGCTGGGTGGCTTGGTCAGTTGGGCGTCCAATTTCGGTTCAGGTCATGATCTCATGGTTCATGGGTTTGGGCCCCACATTGGGCTCTGTGCTGACAGCTCAGAGCCTGGAGCTTGCTTTGGATTCTGTGTCTCCCTCTCTCTCTCCCTCTCCCCCACTCATGCTCTGTCTCTCTCTCTTTCTAAAATAAATGAAAATTTAAAAAATAAAAATAAATAAAAATCCTATGATCATCTCAATAGAAGCAGAAAAAAGCATTTGAGAAAATTCAATATTTCATGATAAAAATTCTCAACAAATTGGGTATAGATGGAATGTACCTCAACATAATAAACACCACATATGACAATCCCACAGCTAACATCTTACTCGATGGTAAAAGGTTGAAAACTTTCCTAGTAAGATCGGGAATAAGAAAAAGGTACCCATTCTCACCACTCTATTCAACAGAGTACTAGAAACCCTCATCAGAGCAATTAGGCAAGAAGACATAAAAGGCACCCACATAAGAAAAGAAGTAAAACTGAATCTTTTGGCAGATGATATGATCTTATATAGAGAGAATCCTAAAGACCCTACCACAAAGCTATTAGAATAAACTAATTCAGTAAAGACGCAGATACAAAGTCAACAGTAATCAAAAATCAGCTGCATTTCTATATACTAACAAGAAACTATCTAAAAAAGAAATAAAGGGGGCGCCTGGGTGGCTCGTCGGTTAAGTGTCTGACTTCGGCTCAGGTCATGATCTCGCGGTCTGTGAGTTCGAGCCCCGCGTCGGGCTCTGTGCTGACCGCTCAGAGCCTGGAGCCTGTTTCAGATTCTGTGTCTCCCTCTCTCTCTGACCCTCCCCTGTTCATGCTCTGTCTCTGTCTCAAAAATAAATAAATGTTAAAAAAAATTTAAAAAAATAAAAATAAAAAAGAAATAAAGAAAACAATCCCACTTACAACAGCATTCAAAAATAATTTCAAACTTAGGGATAAATTTAACCAAGACATGAAAGATCTATATGTTAAAACCCACAAGACTGATGAAAGGAACTAAAGAAGACACAAATAAATGGAACGATATCCTGTGTTCATGAATCAGAAGAATTAATATTGTTAAAATGTTACTACCCAAAACCATCTATGGATTCAATGCTATCTCTATCAAAATTCTAATGAAATTTTTCACAGAAACAGAAAAAAATCCTAAAATTTATATGGAACCATAAAAGATCCCAAACAGTCAAAGCAATCCTGACAAAAAACAAAGCTAGAAGCATCATAATTCTTGATTTAAATCTATATTACAAAGCTATAGTAATAAAAATAGTGTGGTACTAGCATAAAAAACACACAAATCAAGGGAAGATAATTGAGATCACAGAAATAAACTCATAAGGTCAACAAATATTTCATAAAGGAGCCAGGAATATTCAATGAGGAAAAGATAATCTCTTCAATAAACAGTGCTAGGAAAACTGGATACTCACATGCAAAAGAATGAAATTGGACCCCTAAGTCACATCACTTAAAAAAAAAACAAACTCAAAATGGATTAAATATGTAAAAATAAGAACCCAAACTATAAAACTACTAGAGGAAAACATAGGGGAAAGCTCCTTGACATTGGTTTTGCAATGATTTTTTGAATGTGACACCAAAAGAAAAAATAAACAAGTGGGACAATATCAAACTAAAAAGTTTCTGCCTAGCAAAAGAAGTAAGTCAGCAAAATGAAAAGGCAACCTACAAAAGAGGAGAAAATATATGCAAACCATCTATCTGATAAGGGATTAATATCTAAAATATATAAGGAACACATACAACTTCATAGCCAAGAAAAAAGACCTATCTGATTAAAAATTGGACAAAGGACTTGAATAGACATTTTTCCAAAAACATACAAATGCCATGTAGAGTATATGAAAAGATGCTTAACATCACTAACCATCAGGGAAATGCAAATCAAAGCCATAGTAAGTTATCATCTTACATTTGTTAGAATGTTTATCTAAAAGATAAGAGATAACAAGTATTGGCAAGGTTATGGAGAAATGGTATCCATTGTGCACTCTTGGTGGAAATGTAGATTGGCGCAGCCATTTTGGAAAACAATGTGGACGTATTTCAGAAAATTAAAAATAGAACTACCATATGATCCAGCAATTCCACCTCTGATTATATATCCAAAAGAAATGAAATCCCTATCTTGAAGAGTTATCTACTCTCCTATGTTCATGACATTATTCACAACAGCCAAGACATGGAAACAACCTAAGTGTCCTTCGATAGATGAATGAATAAAGAAAATAATTGTAATACAATGGAATATTTTTCATCCATAAAAAAGAAAGAAATCCTGGCTTTTGTAGCAACATAGATAGACCTTTAAGGCATTCTATTAAGTTAAACAAATTAGAAAGAGAAAGACACTCTATGTTCTCACTTACATGTGGAATCAAAAAAAGCTGAATTCATAGAAATAGAGAGTAGAATGGTGGTTGCCAGGGGCTAACGGATGTGAGACATGGGGAGACACTGGTCAAAGGGCGCAAATTCTAAGTATAAGATGAATAAATTCAGGGGATCTAATGTACAGCGTGATGATTATAATAATAATACTGTATTATATACTTGAAAGTTCTTAAGACAGTAGATCTTAAATATTATCAGCACACACATAAAAATTTAGAATTATGTGAAGGGACAGAGGTATTAGCTAATCTTACTGTAGTAATCATTTCACAATATATATCTGCATCAAGTCATCACATTGTAAACCTTGAACTTACATAAGCTATGCGTCAATAATACATTGGTAAAGCTGTGATAGAAGTATAAGCACGGATGATATAAGACTATTGTAGTTTAACTATGGAAATTGACGATAGATGAGGGTCCAAGTTCATTTTAGTATGCAACTTAAAAAATGTAGTATACATTTTTAAGTATACTTTAAAATAGGATACTGTAAAAACTGGGGAATAAGTATTCTAAAATTAGCATATTTGCAGTTAAAATCCAAATTATAACTAAACAGATATGGCAAAACATGTCATGAAAATTTCACAAAATTATTTGGGTTAAAGAGGGACATGTGAGTTAAACAGCTATGGATTAAACAAACAAACAAAAAATCAGATGGGCTATAAAAACCAGTCCTGTGAATATAATCTTACTAACATTAAAAAAACAAAACATCTACAGTTTTCCACAACTCTTCAGGTAAACAAAAATAGTTCAGATAGGCTACAAGGAACAAATAAATAATACAGGAAGAGACGAAGGTGATTAACAGGAAATTATGGGGAATGAGGTGGGTGATGGTGGAAGTCCACATAATTATTTCAGGCAATGGCAGAGACCTTTCAAACTGTGAAAAACAAATTCATTATCATAACAATCCGTGGAGAGAAGAACCAAGGAAATGCTATCATTACATTTAGACCTTCCACAGGAAAACTGGTCAAGGCTACAAAAGAATCTTACAGTCTTATCTGCTTCCTGTCTATGCTTTATAAAATCCACCACCACCATCTCACCCCCAACCCAGGTAGTGAACTCTGATAATGGCCTTCAACAACAGTCCAACCAAAATGATTGGTGATAAGAACATGCCTTTAGACAGAATTATCAGTGCCGCATGCTCTGGAAACTACAACTCTGCACACAGCGCTTAGAAGCATCCTTCTCTCTCCTTCCCTTTCTTATCTTTTCCTTATTTTTTCCCTGAAAAATTAAATTTTGAATATGTAAGCAAAAGATAATTCAGCTGAAAATACTAGAGAGTAAAATAATGAAATCTGATCTTCAAATGACTAATAGTCATACATTCTGACACACTTCATCCATACATAGAACATCATCTAATAAAATAATGATTGCTGTTTTCTTCATGGCTAATGTATTCATTCATGTATTCAACAAATATTAATGTTTTTTGAGTCTAAGGTACTATGCCAAATACAGAGGACACACAGAATAAGAAGTTCTTAAAGCTCACAGTCTTGTAAGGGAAAAACCCCTTATTAATCAGTAAGGAAAAACTATGGAGTAGAATTTCCATACCATCCCTGAAGACAACCGTGAGTCAACACATCAGCTCTGTACTGCCTACCTCTAGACTTTGTTATCTGAGAATAAAATCTCTAATGTGTTGAAGTACTATATATTTTTAAATAAAATATATACATGTAAAGAGTTAGTTTTATAAGTTTTTAAAAAATATTTTTATTGAAAGATTAAACACAAATATAGAAAACCATACAAGTAAAATGGGTGGCTTAGTGAATTATCCTAAAGAATTAATGAACACTACCTAGGCTGAGAAAGAGAACTTTGCCAGCAACCCTAAAGGCCCCTTCCCTGTGCCTCCAATCAGAACTCTCTCTCTACTGCCATAAGTAACCATTATCTTGACTTTATTCTATCAACCATTTTCCTTTTCTATAGTTTCATTGCCAAAATGTGCATTCCTAGACACTATAGTTCAATCTCACTCTATTAAAAATAGGGTATGTTATAAATCTCTTTTAATCTTGAAATTATTCCTCCATTCCTTTCCTTTCATTAAAATTTATTTGTTAAAGAACCTGGGACAGGGGCACATGGGTGGCTTGGTCAGTTAAGCGTCTGACTTCGGCTCAGGTCATGATCTCACAGTCTGTAAGTTCAATCCCTGTGTTGGGCTCCGTGCTGACAGCATGGCGCCTGGAGCCTGCTTTGGATTCTGTGTCTTCCTCTCTCTCTGCTCCTCCCCTGTTTGTGCTCTGTCTGTCTCTCTCAAAAATAAATAAACATTAAAAATAAACAATAAAGAACCTGGGACATTTGACCAATGATTTTCTGTGAACCCAGACTTTTTAAAAGTTTACTTTAATTCCAGTATAGTTAACATACAGTGTTATATCAGTTTCAGTTGTACAATACAGTGATTCAACAATACTATATATTACTCAGTGCTCATTATAAGTGTACTCTTAATTCCCTTCACCTATTTCACCCATCCCCCCACCTACCACCCCTCTGGTAACCATTAGTTTGTGCTCTATAGTTAAGAGTCTGTTTCTTGGTTACTCTCTTTTTTTCTTGTGCTCATTTGTTTCATTTCTTAAATTTCACATATAAGGGAAATAGTATGGTATTTGTCTTTATCTGACTTATTTTGCTTAGCATTACACTCTCTAGCTCCATCCATGTTATTATAAATGGTAAGATTCCATTCTTTTTTATGGCTGAATAATATTCCATTATATGTGTGTACACACACACACACACACACACATTATATACATACATACATATATATACACACACCACATCTTCTGAGAGCCTAGATTTTGACAACTGCCATCTTTTGGTGCATTTCAATGTGTTCCCCTGTCTTCTGTATTTCCTGAAATCAGACTCAGATTAATCCCTCTGACCAAACTACAGGTAGTGTGTGTGGCAAGGCTAGATATATAATACCTGCTTTTTTCCTTCTTATAATAACACTTGTTGATTATCAGATCTTCATTTACTAAAGACTGTAAAATGATGATGCTCTGTTACTATAATTTTTTCATTTATTGATAGAATACTTTTATTATTTTTATTTTTTTAAGTTTACTTATAATTTTGAAAGAGAGAGAGAGAGACAGAGAGAGAGCAGGGGAGGGGCAGAGAGAGAGAGAATCCCAAGCAGGCTCTGCACTGTCAGCACAGAGCCCGATGCAGGGCTCAAACTCACAAACCATGAGATCATGATGTGAGCCGAAACCAAGAGCAGGATGCTTAACCGACTGAGCCCCCAGGTGCACCTTGATAGAATACTTTTAAAAAGACACAATTCTCCTCATCTACTAATGGGTTGTCCTGTATTATATAGTCATATAAACAAGGCAGAATAAATGCTAGATTCTTTTCCTTTATTTAAAAAACTATTTTTTTTAATGTTTATTTTTGAGAGACAGAGCGTGAGCGGGGGAGGGGCAGAGAGAGAGAAAGACACAGAATCCGAAGAGGCTCCAGGATCTGAGCTGTCAGCGCAGAGCCGGACACAGGGCTCAAATTCACATGACCTGAGCCGAAGTCGGATGCTTAACCGACTGAGCCACCCAGGCGCCCCTCTTTTCCTTTACTGATAAGTTTTCAAGATAACAAATTGGTTCCATTATGTTCTAAGGTAATAATTTTTCATTTAATATTATTATGAATTCATGGATTTAAAAATATTTGCTGGGTTTCAATCAATTGCAATTACCATCATTTATGAAGCTCAAATTATACCATCAGATCAGTTGCAAGCCTCTTCAAGATGGCTTCTGAATTCTTCTGACAAGAAGTTTTTTCTTTATTGAGATATAATTCATATACCATAAACTTGCCCTTATAAAGAATACAATTCAGTGGTTTTTAGTATAGGCTTAGGTTGTAAAACCATCACCAGTCTCTAACTCAACTTCATGACCTGAAGAGAAACCCCATTCTCCTTACCAGTCACTCCACTGTCCCCTCCCCCACTAGTTCTTGGCAACCTTTAATCTACTTCCTGTCTCTATGGATTTGCCTGTTGTACACATTTCATATAAATGGGACCATACAATATAAGACCTTTTGAGTCTTGCTTCTTTCACTTCACATAATGTTTTCAAGATTTGTCCATTTGTAGCACATATCAAAAATTCATTCCTTAGTATGGCTCAATAATAATCCATTTATATAAATATACCAAAATTTGTTTATCCATTTATGAGTTGATGGACCTTTGGGTTGTTTCCATTTTTTTGGCTATTATGAATAATGCTGCTATGAAAATTCATGTATAAGCTCTTGTATGAATATATATTTTTAATTCACTTGTAGAATTTGATATACTTTGACATATATATGCATACCTGTAAAACCATCACCACAATCAAGATAATGAACACAACATTCCAAAGTTTCCTCATACTTGGGGTACCTTGGTGGCTCTGTTGGTTAAGCATCCAACTTCGGCTCAGGTCACGATCTCATGGTTTGTGAGTTCAAGCCCCACGTCAGGCTCTGTGCTGACAGCTCAGAGCCTGGAGCCTGCTTCAGATTCTGTGTTTCCCTCTCTCTCTGCTCTTCCCCTGCTTGCGCTCTGTCTCTATCTCTCTCTCAAAAATAAATAAACATTAAAAAAAAAGTTTCCTTATATCTCTTTGTAATCCTTCTTTTCTCACCCCCAAAGCAACTATTCTATTACCACAGAGACTGCATTTTCTAGAACTTTATAGAAACCAAATCATACAGTATAAATTCTTTTTTGTATGACTTTTTAAATTCAGCATAATTATTTTCAGATTAATCTATGCTATACCATGTCTCAATAATTCATTATATAGCTTAGTAGTACTGCATTGTATGGATATACCAGATTATTTATGTATTATCACCATTAACCACTGCCACTGATCCAGACTGAGCTTGTTCCTAGTTTTTAAAATATCCATAAAAATATGGAAATGAACATTCATGTACAAATATTTTATGGACAATGTTACCATTTTCCTTAGGTAAATGGAGTAGAAGGTTTAAGAGTAGAATGGCTAGATTATTTGGTTTATTCAACTTTTTAGTAAATCAAACTGTGCTCCAATTCACATTCTCATCAGCAGTGAATTAAAGTTCCTCTACAACTTTGTCAATATTCAGGCAGCTCTCTGAAAAGTTAGACTGCTGTTTTTCCTCTTCCTCCTTCCCATGGGATATACCCCAAGTTGTGCATCTTCTCCACCTGTGACAAGCAATGATGGTACAGGAAGCTACCCTTTACTCTTCTTTGTTCTCAGTGGCATCGAAACCATGCCAATCCTGTCAGTGCTCCAAAAGAGGTGAGACAGGAACCAGTCTCACCCGCAGGCAGCCCTCCAAAAAGCTGGAAAATTGAATACATACTCTACTCTTCTCCTTCCCTCTCCCCCAAGGAGCTGCAAGCTGGGGCGTCCTCTCCCTGTGCTGAGCTGTGCAAGCTTGGGGGAGAGGCTGACAAGAAAAAGTGAAGTTGCTCTCCTTACCCATTTTAACGTGTCTGTCTGTACTCAGCTGTGTGCTCACTGCAAATTCTTAGCTGGATTGCATTTTGAACGGTACATCATTGTTAAAGCAATGTTTCTGTGGAAGAAGGACTAGGACTTCTTGTTCTAACATCTTGCTGATGCCACTCCCCAAATTCTCACTCTGGACTTTTTATCTCCTTCAATATTTAAGCATAGTTATTTTAATATGTGAATCTGGTAACTATTTTCTAGGTGCCCCTGTCTATGGTTTCTTCTGTATTTCTTTCATATAGGATTAGTCCTCTGTGTTTCTGGCTAGTTTTGGTTGAGTGTTGGGAAAATTTATATATAAAATTTTACAGGTATACTTAAGGCCTAGAATGCAGTTATCTTGTTCCAGAGAGGATTTTCTTTTACTGGTAGTATATAGCTATATACTACAGTAGCATCAAGGATCACTAGAATCCATTTTAAGGAACTAAAATGATCTCAAGTTCCACTTCAGTTCCTCAAGGGACCTTATGTAGACCTTGACTCATTCCTCAGCTGTGGTCCTTTGTAGTCTCAACTCAAAGGATGACAGCTTTTAAAGAAATGTCCCTTGGTAAACCTGAACTCAATTTCCCCCATCCCTACGGGTATCGATAGTGTGTGGACAGCTTTTCAGTTACTTCTTCCAAAATCAACTGATGCTCTGGGAAAAACTGGTCCCAAATGTCTGGCTCACTTCTCTAGGTTTCCTTCTTTTCTCGGACCATGGTTTAGTCACCTTTACTGCTTCTGATACTTTCAAGAAGATGATGCTTATATTTACATAGCTTTTCTAGTAGTTATTGCTAAGAGGGTTAGTCTAAGTTACACAGACCACCGTTACCTGAAGAGAGATACAGGTTTTATAAATTTATACTTTATTGTAGTTTTTCTCAGTGGGAGTGCTACCAGTGTTTTTGAAGTAAAAACTCTTCTGGTGCACATACATCATGCATGAGGGATGTTTAATATCCCTGGTCATGGGCACTGAATGTCAGTAACATCCTTCTCCTCCCCTCATCAAATCATTGTAAAAACTCAAAAACATGCGAGGCTTGTAAGGCACTCATTAAGATAAAAGGCAGCATTTGGGAATGTGATATTATTATATTTGCGTCATTATTTTTCTATTCCTTTTCATGGTAAATCTTTGCTTTGATTGACCCGTTAGAGGTATACAGCCTCTTCTAAAAGTAAAAAAGTCACAGGAATAGTGTTTGGCTAAAATCAACTAAGTCAATGGTTAGGAGGGACCATGGACAGGCTGCAGGTAGTCCATGAAGCCCCTAAAATATTTTCTAAAAGTATATGGCAGGAGGATTTAATAAATAAGATATTCTTTAGAGAAGTAAGTGCCACCAGTGAGAGATTATCTATTTCATACACTTAAAAAAAAAAAGTTTAATTAAATTAGGACTTCACTGAAATGACTGAGTAGAATCTTTCAGAGGGGAGAGAAAAAGGGATAGGTGATTTTTTAGTGTTTGAACTTCTGAAAGGAAATAGGTGTAAAGGGGTAAAAACTACTACTTGGGGATTGGTATCACCATTCATCTTTATTAGGATACTATAAAACTCCACATATATTTACATTAATTTCTTCTGAGGCTTTCTAAATTTGACAATTGAAGTCACAACAGAAGAATAAGGATGGGGCCATTAATGAAAAAGAAGGGATAAATTATAGAGCTGAGCAAGCAGCAAAATTCAGCATGATATAGAAAGGAAACAAGAGGGCAGGAGTTTTGTATAAGGAATAATTCCATGGGGATGCAGAATATGAGCCCTAAGGAAGGGAAGGTTCCAGTGTAACTAAAAAAAGACCCAAAGACAGATGGAGAACACTGACAAAGACTGAATCAAGGAGAATGGGACACTCATATGTAGGCACATATAAAGGACAAGTAAGAGGTAAACAGGAATCTCAGGCAGCCGTGATCAGAAACATGCTCACTTTAAAGTTATACTATTTCTATCTACAACTATATGGTCAACTAATCTTCAGTGAAGCAGGAAAGAAGAGACTCTTAAATACGGAGAACAAACGGAGGGTTGATGGTAGGGGCGGGGGTTAAATGGGTGACAGACACTAAAGGGGGCACTTTTTGGGATGAGCACTGGGTGTCATGTGTAAGAGATGAATCACTGGGTTCTACTCCTGAAGACAAGACTGAACTGTATGTTAACTAACTTGAGAATAATAATAAAAAAAGAATATCCAGTAGGAAAAAGACAGTCTCTTCAACAAATCATGCTGGGAAAACTGGACAGCAAGAGAAAAATGAAACTGGACCACTTTCTTACACCATACACAAAAATAAATTCAAAATGGATCAAAGACCTAAATGTGAGACAGGAAACTATCAAAATCCTAGAGAAGAAAACAGGTAACAACCTCCTTGGCCTGGTCCAGAGCAACTTGTTGCTAGATATGTCGCCGGAGGTAAGGGAAACAAAAGCAAAAATGAACTATTGGGACTTCATCAAGACAAAAAGCTTCTGTACAGGGAGGGAACCAATCAACAAAACCAAAATGCAGCCTATGGAACAGGATAAGATACTTGCAAATGGCATATCTGATAAAGTGTTAGTATCCAAAATCTATAAGGAACTTATCAAACTCAACATCCAAAAAAACCCCAAATAATGCACTTAAAAAATGGGCAGAAGACATGAAGGCACATTTTTCCAAAGAAGACATCCAGATGACTAACAGACATATGAGAAGATACTCAACATCACTCATCATCAGGGAAATACAAATCAAAATCACAATGAGATACCATCTCACACCTGTCAGAATGGCTAAAATTAACAATATAAATAGTGTTAGCAAGAATGCAGAGAAAGGGGAACCCTCTTGCACTGTTGGTGGGAATGCAAACTGGTGCAGCCACTCTGGAAAATAGTATGCAGATTCCTCAAAAGTGAAAAATAGAACTACCCTACAATCCAGTAATTGCATTACTAGGTATTTACCCAAAGGACACAAAAATACAGATATGAAGGGGTACATGTATCCCAATGTTTATAGCAGCATTATTAATAATATCCAAACTATGGAAAGAGCCCAAGTATCCAATGACTAATGAATGGATAAAGAAGAGGTGATATATATACACAATGGACTACTACTCAGTCATCTAAAGGAATGAAATCTTGCCTTTTGCAATGACATGCCTAGAGCTAGAGAGTATTATGCTAAGCAAAATAAGTCAGAGAAAGACAAATGCCATGAGATTTCTCTCATGTGTGCAATTTAAGAAACGAATATATGGAAAGGGGGGAAAAAAGAGAGGGAAACAAACCATAAGAGACTCTATTTAAAAAAAAAAATTTAATGTTTATTTATTTTTGAGAAAGAGACAGAGCATAAGCAGGTAAGGGGCAGAGAGAGAGGGAGAAAGAATCTGAAGCAGGCTCCAGGCTCCAAGCTGTCCGCACAGAGCCAAACGCAGGGCTCAAACTCACGAGCTGAGATCATGACCTGAGTTGGACGCCCAATCAACTGAGCCACCCAGGCATCCCAAATCATAAGAGACTCTATCATTAAGAGACTTAATGATAGAGAACAAACTGAGGGTTGATGGAGGGAGGGGGGTGGGGGATGGGCTAGATGAGTAATAGGCATTAAGGTAGGCACTTGTGTTGAGCACTGGGCGTTGTATGTAAGTGATGAATCACTAAATTCTACTCCTGAAAACAATACTACACTATATGTCAACTAACTAGAATTTAAATGAATTTTTGGAAAAAAAAATTAGGACATCTGAGTGGCTCAGTTGGTTAAATGTCTGACTTCTGCTCAGGTCATGATCTTGCAGTTCATGAGTTCAAGCCCCCATCAGGCTCTATGCTGACAGCTTGGAGCCTGGAGCCTGCTTCGGATTCTGTGACTCCCTCTCTTTCTGCCCCTCCCCTGCTCATGCTCTGTCTGTCAGTCTGTCTCTCTCTCTCTCTCTCTCTCAAAAATAAATAATGAACAGGGGCGCCTGGGTGGCGCAGTCGGTTAAGCGTCCGACTTCAGCCAGGTCACGATCTCGCGGTCCGTGAGTTCGAGCCCCGCGTCAGGCTCTGGGCTGATGGCTCGGAGCCTGGAGCCTGTTTCCGATTCTGTGTCTCCCTCTCTCTCTGCCCCTCCCCCGTTCATGCTCTGTCTCTCTCTGTCCCAAAAATAAATAAAAAACGTTGAAGAAAAAAAAAAAATAAAAAAATAAATAAATAAATAATGAACATTAAAAAAAAAAAAAGAAAAAAATTTTGAAAAAAATTTTTATACTACTCCCTAAATGAAGTAAAAGGTATCCAATGGATAGAGGGTACTTTTTCTGATGTCCTCCCCACAATTCTTCAGCCTTGCCATTGCTAGAAAATTGAAGATAAAGTCCTGATCCAGGTGATAGATTAGAATAATGGGACTTTTAGTTCCATCTGACAAGGATTCTACGAAACTAATTCATCTAAGGAAAAGCAAACTATACTATCTATTCATTTTTGAAAGCATAAAGAAAATCTGCCTATTTTCTAAAAGTCGAATTGACTCCAGAGCAAAAGAGGCCAGGGTTAAAACTTAAAAAAAAAAAAAAAAAGAAAGTAAAGAATGAATACCATTTAAGATTAGGACCCATATAATTATATATTTTATACATCAGGTATTTAATCATTAGCTTTTATTCTCTTGATTTATGTCAGGTGACATGAGTTTCAGATAAATCTTTTTTTCATAGGCGTCTACAAGAGGACACTGACAATGGGAGAAAAGACATACCCAACTGCTGGAACAGGAGAGCCACACTAGTGCCTGTGACAGGAAGACTGTCATGCAAAGGAGTCTGGATCAGCTGTCTGTCTCCTGCACCCAAGGAGAACAGCTTCTGCAGAATGGGTGAAAAACACACATACACAAACATAAGTGATTTCTCTCATTTTCTTAAAACAAAAAAAAATCCTTTTAAAGTTCAAATTTGTTTAAAAAAATGTTTTTTGGGGGGAAGCCTGGGTGGCTCAGTTTTGTTAAGCATCTGACTCTCAACTTCGGCTCAGGTCATGATCTCGAGGTTTGTGAGTTTGAGGCCCATATGGGGCTCTGTGCTAGCAGTGCAGAGCCTGCTTGGGATTCTATCTCCCTCTCTCTCTGTCCCTTCTCCACTTGCTCTCTATCTCTCTCTCAAAATAAAATTAAAAAAAAAAACTTTTTTGGGGGGGTGCCTGGGTGGCTCAGTCGGTTAAGCATCCAACTTTGGCTCAGGTCATGATCTCATGGGGCCATGGGTTCAGGCCACGCATCGGGCTCTGTGCTGACAGCTCAGGGCCTAGAGCCTGCTTCGGATTCTGTGTCTCACTCTCTCTCTGCCCCTCCCCCACTTGTGCTCTGTCTGTCTCTCTCTATCTCTCTCAAAAATAAAAAAATATGGGGCACCTGGGTGGCTCAGTTGGTTGAGTGCCTGACTTCGGCTCAGGTCATGATCTCACAGTTCCTGAGTTCGAGCCCCTCATCGGGCTCTGTGCTGACACTCTGCCCCTCCCCGACTTGTGCTCTGTCTCTCTCTGTCTCTCAAAAATGAATAAACATTAAAAAAATTTTTTAATAAAATAAATAAATAAATAATGTAAAAAAAACAACTTTTTTTTGAAGTCCAAATTTAGAGTAATGATGAGCCTATAAGATCCAATTAATAGATGCAAGAGTAATGATGAAACCAAAAATATTCAAATTACATTGTGCCCAAATGAATATGGTATGAGAAAATTCAATAATTAGAAAGCTGAAAATTTAATAACAATGGAGAAACAAAAATTAGTGACAATCATACTTAACTAAAAAATAAGAAAATATTAAAGTCAACATTTTTATGCCAATTATATGTCAATAAAACTTGGAAAACAAAAAATATGTAACATGAACCACATACGTAATATTTTAAAACTTCTAGCAGCCACAATAAAAAGTTTTTTAAGTTAAAAAATAAATTAACATAATAAAGTCAAAATAAATCCCACATGAGAAAGTTCCATAAAATAATTCCACAGCTTTAAAGTTTAGGTTCATTTGTAACCAAACTTACATCTTGTATTCTGCCTTTGTAGTAAGGGAAGAAGAATGAGGGAGGAGGGAATAGGAGGAAGACAAGAGGATAAAAACTTAAGAGTAACAGGACACCAGGTAAGACAAAAGAGTTAAAAGAGAAAGAACTGAGGGTTGATGGGGGGGTGGGAGAGAGAGGAAAGTGGGTGATGAGCATCGAGGAGGGCACCTGTTGGGATGAGCACTGGGTGTTGTATGGAAACAAATTTGATAATAAATTTCGTATTAGAAAAAAGACAAAGGGCAAGGAAAAAAAATGTCAGTTTCATAGCAAGTATCATCTCTGTCAGACTGAGGAGGATAAACAATGTAATTTTTAGAGGGCTGTCCCCTTCCACAACATTACACAAGAATAAGCAAAATAAGTGAAGGAAGTCTTTTTTTTTTTTTTTTTTAACTATGGTGCCCTGGAAACATTGAGACCTAAAAGCTCAGGTTCTTATTTTTCGACTGCAGAGATGAAAATTAAAATCTTAAGACAAACAAGATGACTACTCTGAGAAAGTTTTATGTCAGTAAAAGAATTTAATGTCCTCATATGAGGCTCAAATATGACAAAAACCTTGGGAAATGTTAAGGGATAGCTTATACTTTCTGGAAAAGATCTGTGATTTTGGATGGTCATCAACATTAATATTTCTAAAGGTAGTTTAGAGTTTTTCTAATTTTTATCACTAAAAAACATTTTGATATAAGTTAATGAAATGAGCCATAGCTGTATAGAGGAGTAATAAAGGTAGAAAGGAGACATTTTAAATGTTCAGCTTAAAAACGAATATTTCCAAGAAAACGTAAACTAGAGTTCAAGTTACACAAAATATGACTTCTAATTATGCTATGTGAAAGGTGAGCCCTGTGTTAAAACTAACCTTATGACCTAAGAAGAGAATGGAATCTTGGGTCTCTAGAAGGCAGACCATAGGGACAATGCTTAACTAAGATCTTCTTTAAAATGAAAATATTTAAGGAATTCCATTTTTTTCTTTTCTTCAAAAATTAAATTAACTGGAGCAGAGGAGAAGAGGAACAGGCCCTCTTCATCTCCCTTTTTATTCTATTTACCTGAGACCCTCCAGCCGCTGGGACAAGGCACGCACACAGGTTTGCAATGAGACTTTCCAAGGAGACATTCAAACTATCCACATATACAGTGTAGATCAAACCTAGGCAAGCCTACAAAGAGAAGATGAAAGAAGAGATTACTTTTTCATGGAAAAAATAAGCATTAAAAAATAAATTGCTGTGACATCTGCTCTTAAGGAAATTTCTTTTTGAAGCCAGTAAAGTATATTCCACAGTGACCATGGAATAAGTTTTAAGCAGCAAATGTTATTAAGTTTATTAAATTTTCCTCCTTGACCAGAAGCTCTAAATGAGCTTTTGCGATGAGTTTATAAAAAGCAGAACCATAATTTGTAAAACAGGTGTTTGTGCTGAGATAAACACTCTAGCAAATTTGTAGGGCTTAAAACTGTTGTGGTCTCAGCCTACTTTGCAAAAAGTCAAACTTCAAGATAAAAATTTCAAAATGTTATTGCTTTGTGATTCTTATAAATTCAGAATATTTGTTCTACAGAAAAAAATTTTGTAAATTATCAGAGGTTAGCAAAATAGAGACAAGATATAATTAACACTGTAAGCTCAGAAGAAGGTAGGTGGTAAAATGGAAGATAAAATGCAATCTTTATGAATCGTTCAGTTTATTAAAATTTGTGACTATGAAAAATTAGTAGGGATGCCTGGGTGGTTTGGTCGGTTAAGCGTCCAACTTCAGCTCAGGTCATTATTGTGGTCCATGAGTTTGAGCCCCGCATCAAACTCTGTGCTGACAGCTCAGAGCCTGGAGCCTGCTTCAGAATCTGTGACTCTCTCTCTGCCCCTCCCCTACTTGTACTCTGTATTTGTCTCTCTCTTTCCCAAAAATAAACATTAAAAAAAAAAAAAGAAAAATTAGTATTTGTTAGAAGTTACCCATTGTCATTGGAATCTTGACACTAAGTTAATTCTTCTAGAATATATATAATCTCAAGAATATGGAAAAGTTTTCCAGAAATTATGTATTAATTTCCCAAGTCCTTCAGAAATTTTAAGGTATATTTTAAAATTTTTAAAAACCTTTATTTATTTCTGAGAGAGACCGTGCGAGTAGGGGAGAAACAGAGAGAGACACACACAGAATCCAAAGCAGGCTTGAGGCCCCGAGCTGTCAGCACAGTACCCGGCGTGGGGCTCGAACTCACGAACCGTGAAATCATACCTGAGCCAAAGTCGGACACTTAACTGAGCCACCCAGACGCCGCAGAAATTTTAAGGTATATTTTTTATATTTTCCAAAGACATCTGTGATTTCGGACAATAATCAACATTACTATTACTAAAGGTAGCAACTGAAATAAGAAAAGTAAGCCCTCTTCTTTCAAAGCTTAAATGTATAAAAAATTTTTTTGCATTTAAAAATTCTGAGTGTGTCAAAGAGACAATATCTGGAAGTAAACAATATTTTAAAGCTATGTTGGAGACCAAAACTATTTGAGATTTAGATATTCAATCTATTTACTGAGCCTGGTCTCCTCAAAAGAAGGTAAATAAAAACACGAAGTTGTTATACTGCTAGTACATTTTAAATTTGCTACAGGCAATCAAATGATTTCTTTTAGATTCATAAATTTTGGAGTCAGTAGCCATGGGATCTATTTAAAAACAAACACTACATCCTTATAAGTTTAAATAGTTACATTAATCTAGGTATGTATTTCATCCAACATGAATACATTTTTTTCTATTAACACTACATTTATTTTATTGATGAACCTCTAAATCAATTCAAAGATATTTTAAATACAAAATCTTGTTACCATGATTCACTCAAAGCAGATTCACACAATAATATAAATCAATAATGACAACTATGAGTTCTTTACCCTAAAAATTTCTGGATAATCTAATCTGGATACCAACACCAGGCTTTTGGGAGCAAATACTTCTGCAGGCTGAATTAAACCAGACCCTTCCACTTCACCTTCAATCTCTTCCTTCTTTGTTCCCTAGAAAAAGATGCACTGAAATGAACAGACAGAATTTCTAGATTTATAATTCACAAAAGATAGACATATCACACATTTTCATGTAATTTACAAAATCAAAATTATTTATAAAATATAATTTATAATATAATTTACAAAACTCAAACTAAAAATAAAGATACATACTTTGACAGGAATCTAAGAAGCAAGTAAGTAGACAAAGAAATTATAAAGAAAGCCATGCTTATTTCAATTTTGAAAAGCTCCTTATGCTCCAGATATATACCACAACTTTATGTGAGCATTTGGTTTCTATGTGAGATAGGGAATCAAAGGTAAAGAAGACACATTAACATTATTTTAGATAGTGACCCAAACAACTAAAAATGATACTCACTTAAATGGAGAATCAGTTTTTAAGAAAAGATCTATTTTAGAAGGCACTAATTTTCATTCTTGTTTTTCTACTTGTACCAATCTTTCAAACAAAAGTGATGCTCATTTAGAATTCTAAGGCTTACAGAATGCTCAGTGCTCTTAGAAGTGAAACCCGATCAGCTCTAAATTCCTTCTGCTCATAAGCAACAATGTTGATTTTTTTGAGAAGAGAAAATATCTTTCTACACAAAACTAAGTTTCAGAATGTACTTACTGCCATGGAAATGTGCACTTAATAATGGTTAAAATGGCAAATCTATGTCATGTACATTTTAGCACAATAAAAACATCTATAATAAAAAAATACCCTACATTACAATGACTAAAAATACTGGTTAATGAAATAAACTTTGAAAACTTTTGTTCCCATTATGTGTCAACAAGTATTTCCTGTGCACCTACTGTTCCATTATACTATATGATGCACTATAAAACTTATAAATAAAATTTAAAAAAAAGACAAGGTAGTAAAGCATTCAGATTGATTTCTAGATGATATTCTAAGATGCCAGGACATTTTCCCTAACTAGAATGTTCTTTCTTTTCCATTAATCAAATTTGCAGCTCAAAAATCTGTCTTCCTTCCTGAAGCCTTTCCTTTACTTATTTTTCTTTTAATTCTCAGCACAGTTCACCAATATATCACACATCCTCCAACTCATTTCTCCCACCAACCTCTCCCCAAAATGCCAAATCCAATTGCCTGCTTGACCTGTCCACTTAGATGACTAACAGGTATCTTAAACATGTCCAAACCATAGCTCCAATCTTTCTCCTCAAACTCCATTCCTCCTACAGTATTGAGTCTCAGTTAATGGAAATCCTACTTGTCCATTTGGCAGATCAAAACTCTGGATTCCTCTCCCTTCATGCCCCATATCCAAACTGTCAGCAAATCCTGAATGCTCACCACCTCCACTCCTACCACAGTATTATGAGCCACCATCATTGCTTGTCTGGATTATTTTAATAATCTCCTTCAGTCTCTCCTATTCCTCCTTAGCCCCAGTATGCTTCCTTGTTGCTCTTCAAACATGCTGGGCATGCTCCCAACTAAGGCTCTTAAGCACTGTCTGTTTTTCCTTTTCCTGAAATACTCTTCCCACAGATACTCTAATGATGAATTCCCTCATCTCCATTAGGTCTTCGTTCAAGTGACTTCTCATCTGTTAAGCCTTTGTTGGCACCCTAATTAAAATCCCAATTCACTAACATTCTCTATTTTCTTTCCTTGCTTTATTTTTCTCCTTGGCACTTGTTACCATCCAACATATTAACCTATTTCACTTATCTTGTTTTTTTTTTTTTAATTTTTTTAATGTTTATTTTTGAGAGAGAGTGTGAGTGCGAGTGGGGAACAGGCAGAGAGAGAGGGAGACACAGAATCCGAAGTAGGCTCCAGGCTCTGAGCCCGAAGTGGGGCTTGAACTCACAAACTGTGAGATCATGACCTGAGCCAAAGTTGGATGTTTAACCGACTGAGCCACTCAGGTGCCCCACGCTTATCTTGTTTTTTGTTTGTCTGTCTCCTCCACTAAAATATGCTTAATGAAGCCCAGGATTTCTGTCTTGTTCACTAGTAATTTTCCAGTTCCTAAAACAAGAGCTGGGCACATGGTTGATACTTTATTAATTTTTGTTCACTGCATACATGCAGGAATGAATTTTCTTGGAATAACTTTCTGGCTAGTTCACCAAGGAAAGTCTCTCCCCCGCCCCCCTCACTTACAGAGGCCAAAAACTATATTTTCTATCTCCATTGGAGCTCGTATATTTTCTAGTACAGTGAAATATAATCAAGTATTAGATGTCTATGGAATGCACGTATCCAAAGGGAACTATCTGTTTACTTTTTATATGTGTCATAAGGTCCCTATGCTCTTGAAAGATTTTCATCTGTTATAAAGCAAAAGCTAAAAGGTTGGCTGGTTTCTAAAATCCTTAGAAATAATAAAAATGTGATGAATATGAATTTACCAAATATTTCCACACATAATGAATCATATTCTTCATGGATTACTAACAAATTTGAAATGACAAAAGAACGACTAAAATTCCTCAAAAAGATAAAGCTATCCATTTTATGAGATTGTGATAAATGCCCTAGAGTACCATTAGAAGTCAGCTTGACTAAGTAGATAACCATTTCAAATAAATAACCATTAACCTACTTTGACCATAACACAAAATAGAATGCATTGGTCTTTTCTTAAAGCTATTCTTTAAACATTCACTAAATGGAATAGTTATTAACAAAAAAGAAAAAAAGCGCCAGTATAGTGTAAATCTGTATTAAGTAAAAACAATTCCATTTTTATTTATATCACTTTTTATTACAGAGGTTGGCTTTTACTTCATAACTGTATTATAAATCATAAGATGTTGTTATTCTTAATTCTAACAGCTCTCCTATAAGCATACAATGTCACAAGTTTAGAAAAAATTCATATTCCACTTTTCAAAGCAAAATGCAGTACTATGGTTAAAAATTTTTTTTTTTTAATATACTGAAAAGACTAAATTGCACACTTTAAAAGGATGGATTTTATGGCATGGTAATTAGATCTCAACTCAAAAAGTAATGCAGGGTATTGAGGAGGGCACCTTTTGGGATGAGCACTGGGTGTTGTATGGAAATCAATTTGACAGTAAACTTCATATATTGAAAAATAAAATAAAAAAAAGAAATGTCAAAAAAAAAGTAATGCAAAATACTAAGGGCAATTAACATCCATATTATGTAATAATTTTATCTTTTTAATCAGAGATTTTGCAATATATTAAGACTTTCTGATTTCTGGTTGAAGTAAATAAGCACCAAATTCTAATTTTAGTTTGGTTATACTTTTTGCTTATAGATTACCTGGCAATATTTACCTGAGAATATATATCTAGTATATCTTATGTCATCATTAAGATATACTTTAGAATAAAAACAACAAAAACCCAAAACCCAAAAGTGAAATTATATACAAACTTTACTCCTTATAATATTTTTTAATAAAAGATGAATCCCAAGGAAATAAAATATGATGAAGCTCTACTACTTATGATCATAACTTTGAGTTTACTATAATACACTGATATACTATCCCTCTTAGTGATTTTATACTATAATAATACACCAGGTTTTCATGCTTAATTTCAAAGACTGTTTTGTGTGTGTGTGTGTGTGTGTGTGTGTGTGTGTGTTCCTTAAATTTAGCTTTCATCATCCTTTTAAAATACTGAATTCTCCAAATCTCTGTTGGAAGACTGGAATTATTTTTAATATTTATTGCTTAATTGTTTTATTAAGTCAAATTATGAATTAAATATCAAAATTCTTATTAAAATACTTCATTATAATTAATAAACAATGTTTCTACAAAAAAAGAGAATATAATGTCACAAGTTTAGACAAAATTCATACTCCTCTTTTCAAAGCAAAATGTAGTACTAAAAATGTAGTACTAAAAAAATTTAAACCCCAACACTGCTGGTTAAAATAAGGTTTGTTCCAAGAGACAGTAATGTGGTGGTTTTGGTAAAATTTTTCTATAAATAATTTATCATTTAAGGGAATACTGTTTATTCATTACGGCAGCTAGAATATCTTTTGTGTAACAATTACGTATTTCACATGCTGAAAAGATGTGAGAAACCTAAAAATAAGCAGGAAATTTAAAACATAGGCTATGAATGTAACAGATGTTATAATAATGCTTTGAAATTTTATATTTTATAGTAGAAAACATTTTCACATATTTTATCTCACTGAACAGTACTTGCAAGCCTTTTTCTAACCTAAGATTATTCCTAATTCTAGTAGATGCCATTAAAGATACAAATTTATCTTAAACACTAAGTTTACTGAATTGTCTCACAATGACTTGCAGGGTCACCTTATCTCTTATACACACCATAAGCACATGCTACAACTTGCCCACTTATAGATTTTTTTCCTACTTATTTTTACCATGGACTACATGTACCAGTGGGATTCCCAGCTTCTATGTAATTTACATTCTATGTAGGTCACAGTCTCTGTGCTTCAATAACATGGGATAAATTAGTACTTACCATATCAATCTTCCCCAAAAGCACTATTGCTTTTTAAATGTATCCTGAGACAAAAATGCTAAAAATTATTAGATTACTGATTTTATGGGATGACTCCATATGCAAAATATTTAGGAAGTTCATCTTTTCACTCAGGTTGAATATGTCAGCCTCATCTTTGTGCACTCTTGATGCTTGATTCCTGTCTCTTCTACCTTGAAAAGACTTGTATCCAATATCCAAAATGTGCAAAGCTCATTTTCAACAATAGTATTTCACACTAAAACTCTTCCTACAGTATTTCTTTAAATATTCTGTTTAAAAAAGGATAAAAGGAGGAGCACCAAGTGGCTCAGTCAGTTAAGCATCCAACTCTTGATTTTGGCGCTGGTCATGATCTTACAGTTCATTAGATCAAGACCAACAACTGGTTCTGCAATGACAGTGCAGAGCCTACTTGGGATTCTCTCACTCATTCTCTCTCTCTCTCTCTCACTCTCGCTCTCTCCCTCCCTCTCTCTCTTTCTCTCCCCTGCTCACTCTCACCCTCTCTCTCTCAAAATAAATAAACTTTAAAAAAGTAGTATACAGTGTGTTTGTGTGTGTGTGCGTATTTTGTGTTAAATACGTTTATATTTTTAATAGGGAGGAGAAAAGGCCTGGAAGGTTATATACCAAAAGACTAGCATTTGTCTTAGCATTTGTCTCTGGGTCATGGGATTACGGTTTTCACATTCCATATAAAAATATGTGCATATCCAGAGAAAAATAATTTGCTAAAATGTTTACTCTTGCATTATCTTTATAACAAAAAGTTTAAAGTTTTAAAAAGTAAATAGTAATGTATCTGTATGTGTTTATTTATTAAACACTTACTAAGTGGCTGGACACATAGCATGTGTCACAGAAGGATAAGGTGCAGTTCTTTGTGTCAGGAAATTTATAATCTAGCTTAAGTGCTAAAACCAACACAGGTGAAATAACAGTAATAAGTGCAAAACAATATTGTAACATTTTGAAGTTCATATTTACAGTGTTGAGAAACTCTGAGAAGGGAAATCAGTGAGGTCCACAATAGTGAGCTGGAACTTAATAAATAGGACAGTCAGAGGGAAAGGGAAAGGGAAAGGGAAAAGAAGAAATCCAACAAAGAGACAAGTCAAAGCATCCAAAGAAAACGCCTTAGAAAAAGGCAGTATACTGGGGTGCCTGGGCAGCTCAGTCGATTAAGCGTCTGACTTCGGCTCAGGTCATGATCTCTTAGTTTGTGAGTTCAAGCTCCGTGCCGGGCTCTGTGCTGACAGCTCAGAGCCTGGAGCTTGCTTCAGATTCTGTGTCTGCCCCTCCCATGCTCATGCTTTCTCTCTCTCAATAATAAATAAATGTTAAAAAAAAAAAGGCAGTATACTATGTACATACCAGCTTGAATTGTAGTATTTATCTATCCTGCCTATTTCATTTTCCTAATTTTAGTTCTTATATAACCTTTAAAAATATGAGCTAACCACTAAATTTTTAAGCTAGGCATACTTAACTAAAATTCATTTCCTATGTTCACACTATTAGTTGGTAACATAATTTATAATATACTTTTTAATATAAGAAACATGAGAATGATAATTTATTGAAGTTTTACTTTTTGGCATCTTTTATTTCAGTAATTCTTACTGCATATCTTCTTTAAAACACCTTTTACCCTCCAGTTAATATACAGTGAATAAATCACAGTTAATAAATTAATCATCATAAACTGAAGAATATGGTCACTGGCACTGAAATATGTTCATCTTTTATCCCCAAGACATAATTAACTCAAATCAACTGTTAGAGAGTACTCAAGAATTCTCTGGTGTATCTTATAAAATGACTAAGAACATCTAGGACTGACTTAAAATATCAACATTATGAGAAATACTATTACGGTAAACCTTATCTCTGAAGAAAATGAAATAATGAGTACAAACTTCTGTATGAAGTGGGGAAACTACAGATAAGCTTCTTGTTTGTTTCCTTTCTAATAGGTTAACCAACTCAAAATTACGTTCTCATAAACTCAAGAAAATTATTTTGTGAACCACCAAAGTCAATGGTTCCTTTCAAAGTCCTTTCCCACTATGTGAAAATGGACGAAAAAGATTAGAAATGATAAAATATCATTTTTAAATGAAAAATTATATTAATATTATTTGGTGAGTTATATGATCATAGAAATTAAGCTTACAATTTCATAGGTTAAATAAAATGTACTTCCCTGGAATCCCTAATTTAGAAGTTTATATGCTGAGCACAAAGACTCAAGATTTCAGCTTTATTTTCTCAAAGAACACATGTTGAAACCTTAATGATCATGTAACATGGCATACTGAAACATTCCATAAAGATATAGGACATATGGTTATATTCAACATAGTGGTCTAAAAAGTATGCCTTATTCAGATGACTAAGAATAGTATCCTGTGGATCATAATTTGGGTAGAAACTTTGTATCTACTATGAGAAAAATTAAAATGTATCTTTAAAATCAGATGTGCCTGGAGCGCTTGGGTGGCTTAGTCAGTTAAGCATCTGACTTCGGCTCAGGTCATGATCTCACAGTTCATCGGTTCAAGCCCTGCATCAGGCTCTGTGCTGACAGCTCATAGCCTGAAGCCTGCTTCAGATTCTGTGTCTCCCTCTCTTTCTGCCTCTCCCCCACTTGCACTCTGTCTCTCAAAAATAAATAAACATTAAAAAAAATTTAATATAAAAAATAAAATAAAATCAGATGTAGTTATTAATATGATAGAATAATAAAAACACTATAGTACTAGAAGGTATCTACTTTATTTTACAAACAAGCAATCTCATGCCCAGAGACATGAAATTACTTGCCAGGATCATACAGCTCATTAAAGGTATAATGAGAATTAATAAGTCAAGTCTTCTAATTCTTGGGCTAGTTTTCTCTTTCCAATGTCTTGTACTCATATACAACTTTTAAAAGAAATAGGTGCTAGTTTAAAGAAACTGTTTAGAACAGATGACATACAAAAAGTTAAACTGTAAATCTGGAAAGACGTTCACACTATTTTCCATTAAGTATATTTGCATGTAATAATCCTTATGTTAAACTGAAATAGCAATAACAGTTCTTGCTGCAGCCTTTCCTAGTGTAAAACTGTCAAAATTTAAGAAAAGGGATTTAATGTTGAAGGACTTTAGGAGCCTGTTCTCAAAAGCTTCTCCTGTTGTTTTAATGTCTCATACTATTTTAAGCATATAATACCAATCAATCATACCTAATTAAGTGAAATGTTTTCCCTACAGAATGTATCTGTGATGGATGTCAAGGAGACTGTTAAGATTCAGCATTCTGTCCATTAAGCAGTTCTCATTTTAAAAGGGGGAGAGGATGGAGATAGGACCCTTTCACAAAAGGCATAATCTCCACCATTCCTACTATATCAAGAATCCTATGTGGATAATTGCATATGTTGCAAATTATCAAACAAACATTAGAAACTCAGGATGTATGTCCCTCAATTTTGATCATTGTCTGAATTGTTACTTATGCTACTTTTCACTAGACTCTCTTTGTTGAATGAGGTCTGAGGATTAGTCTCTAGAATACTATCAAATATAATGTTGACTGTATTACTAGCAAACCCACTTCTCACTTTTCTCTATTTGTAATTTCTAATTCAGTGAGATAGATAATCACGGACAAAACCCTCCTTGGCGGAATCAAGATTATTCCAAAGAGATATTCATCACAGTGTTATTCATGATATTGACAAAAGGGGAACTAAATGCCTATTAGGAGATGGATCAAGTATACTACATCCATATGGTCAATTAATGTGTAGACATTAATTAGATCTACATAGAGTTTTAGTTTTAAAAAACCCTTAATATTGAAACAAAATATATCAAACTATAATTTTTTTTCTGTTGTCTTACTTTTCTCCCAATATGTTCTAAATTTTCTACAATAAGCACAATTTAGTAGCTTGATAACCAGGAAAGGGAAAAGAGAAAAAAAGAAAAAAATGACTAGTCTATTCTTCAGATAAATCTATTGAACGTTTTATGTGATTTCCCCCACTGCTCCAAGTTTTGCCAACAAGAGATCAGTTTAGAAATCCATTTTTATTACTTCATTTTTCCAAATAAATTACTCAATCATTTGGAATTGTATTTTACTACGAGCATTTCAATTTATTTTTTTCTCACAAAGTTCAATAACTATTTAAATAACACTTGTTAAAATGTACAAACTCCATTCATTTGTAATGAATGTTTCCATAGTCATATATTGATAATAAATAATAAGACCAGTTCTGGTCTTATTCTTGACAATTCTTCTTGAACCAATAACACACTGATATAATTTTTGCAGCCTTGTAATAGATGCTTTAGTATTTGATATTGGTATTTGGTCTTTGGAGACAGACAGATTCAAGCTTTTTGACTTAGTACTTTAATGTCCCTGGGTAAGTCTTTTAGCCTCATCCATAAAATTGGAACGTTAAAACTTACCAAGTGCTGTTCTTGTAAGAATAAAATAAACTACATGTGAATTAAATAAAATGGAATAAAAGTGCTATAAAACTTTTAGCATAGTTCCTGGAACATGATAAGCCCTTCAATGTATCATAAACACTATAATCTTTTTTCCTATCCATTTTCATATCCAAGCTTTTTGCCTGGACTGCTCCATTTCCTTTACTCTAAGCTTTCCTTAGCTCTTGTTTTCTGAAAGGCCACTGAATCCTTGAAACTCGGTAAGACTTATTTCCACTGCCCTGTCTTTAATTATTAAGTCTATCATTGAATCAGTGCTTAACATAGGTACTTTGGAGTATCTTTATATTTAAATTTTGGTTTTGCCTCACACTAGATTGTTAAGCCAATTGAGATGAAGAAACAAATCCTATTCCTTCTATGTACTCCTTCTTTATTCCTCATCTTACTTCTCCAGTGCACCCTCAATCATTCCCCCTCCCTTTCTTTGATGACAATTTATTTGCTGACATACCAAATGTCTTTACTGTAAACTGCATCATTATTATTGGTTCATAAACACATTTTTCAACACACTAAAATACTTTAAAATGATACAACTAAATAAAAAATTTAGACAGGTCTATCATTTTTTAGAGAAGTAATATAAAGCAACCTTACATCTGTTGTATTTTACTAATCCCTGAAAAAAATCTACAATTATATTTAGTCAAATAATTTTGGGAACCCATTTTCAAAAGTTTAATGAAAAGGTTTTGCTTGTGATTACTGATAGTATTACTGTATCTTGGAAAGATAAGAGCCAACATTTTTAAAGTTGCACAATTATACTTTGGATGATGTGTCCCTAAGTTCCTCCTCTTCAGGTTTCCAAATAATGTGTCATAGTATATTTGGTCTGAAGTAATTCAGACCAAATGAGAATTAAAAAGATCTATTTTTGAACTGATGATATGATCCAGTAACAGAAGAAAAACACATTTTTAAAAAAGAACATAGTTAACTTCACACCAAAAATGGGAAAAACATTGATGACCTAAAAGGAACATCATCTGAGTTTTAATATTATTTTTAAAAATCCTACCTCATTGTCCATGCCGTTTTTTTAGACCAATTCCAAAAAACATTAACTTTCTTTGGTGAGCACAGAAAAGCTGTCATACAATTCTGGCTAATACCTAACTACCTAAGTATAATTCTATAGGAGCCAGAACTCTTACAACTTATTTTCATTTTCAGAATCTTGGGAAAACTCGTAAGAAGCAGAATCTAACCTTCTGTAAGTTGATTATAAAACTAAATAAATAATATTTCGTTCACTTAAAATGGAAAATGAAAAAATATCTGAACTTAAAAAGAAAAAAAACTTTTTAAACACTGATTCCAAATACATAAGAACCTACATCTTGATTTCTAATGTTATTCTCTACTCAAATTAGCCAGGGATCCTTGGGAAAATGGCTGATTTCAAGGCCAAGGGCAGGGAAGAATATGATGAGCCTGGATCAGCTTGTTACGATAAAAAGTTAAAAAAAAATGCCTTAAAAAATGCTGGGGCCTTATCAAAAGAATACAGGAACCAACCTGAAGGGTACAAATCTATGACAATTTGTGCAATAAGACAATGAAAACCATTAATTAAATAGTATTGAAGGAAAAAGAAAGTGGAGTAAGTGAGTCTCTAGCTCAGATAGACAAGACAGAAAAGCTCTTGCTTAGTGCAAAATGTCAACCACCAACTGGTAAAGGTAGAGGGTGTGTGGGGTGAGAAATAATCATTTTGCAGCCATCAAAATAAAAATTGGAACAGGCAAGAATTATCACTAATGCTAAATCTAGGGGTGGGCATGATTAATGAGTAATAGAATATTTGCATAGTCTCAAAGTATCTTCCCACAGATGGCATTTTAGTTGCAAGACAAAAGACAACAACTAGACAATGGAAATATCTGACAATCACCTGACCAAGTTACCAAAATTAACATGGACACCAATAGAAACCAATATAAGGAACACACAGTATTTCAATTGTTGGCAGTAATCCAACTGCTGATGTAAAACCTGAATCTAAAGATGAGAGACATCAGAAAAAACACACAATAATGGACAGCCTATTAAAAGAGGCCATGGGACCTGCATTATTCAAAAATGTCAATGTCATAAGGCAAAGAAAGGGTGACCAACTATTCCAGATAAAAAGAAACAAAGAGAAATGATAATTAAAAGCTGTATGTGATTGTGAACTGCATCCTATACTGGAGGGCAAAAAAGGCAGATCCGTAAAGAACATAAGCAAATATTATATTTACTTAGCTGCTCTGATGTTGGGTATATAAATATTTACAATTGTTATATCCTCTTGATGAGTTGACTACTTTATCATTATATAATGACCTTCTTTGTCTATTATGAGAGTTTTTAGATTAAAGTCTATTTTGTCTGACAAGTATAGCTACTGTAGCTTTCCTTTGGTTTCCATTTGCAGGAGATATTTTCTTCTACCCCTTCACTTTCAGTCTGTGTCTATCCTTAAAGCTAAAGTCTCTGGTGGGTAGCATTTAGTTGGGTCTTATTTTTTAAATCCTTTTAGCCACTCTAAGTCTCTGGATTGGAGAATTTAATCTGTCTACATTTAAAGTAATTAGTGATCAGTTTATATTTACTAATGCCATTTTGTTCCTTGTTTTATGGATATTTTGTAATCTGTTTCCTCCTTCCTCTCTTACTCTCTTCCTTTGTGATTTGATGTTTTCTGTAGTGGTATGCTTAGATTCCTTTATCTTCATTTTTAGTGTATCTACTATAGGTTTTTGCTTGTGGTTACCATGAGGTTTACATAAAACAATTTATAACAGTCTATTTTAAGTTGATAACAGTTTACATTAGAATATATTCTATGCTCTACATTTTACATCTCCCTCACCTAATCTAGGTTTTTGATGTCATAATTTATATCTTTTTGATCGTGTGTATCCATTAACAAATTTTTGTAGTTACAGTTATTTTTACTACTTTTGTCTTTTGGTCCCTTCATACTAAGCTTTATAAGTGATTAACCCACCATCTTTTACAACATTAGATATTTTTTACAAGTAAGATTTATACTTTAATATGTTTTCCTGTTACTAATTAGTACCCTTTCATTTAGGCTTAAAGAACTCTTTTTAACATTTCTTATAAAGCCAGTCTAGTGGTGATGAACTCCTTTAGCTTTTGCTTGTATGGAAAACTGTTTATTTCTCTTTCAATTCTGAAGGACATTTTTGTCAGGTGGAATATGTTAGATTGACTGTATCTTGACACTCCCTAGTATCCCACAAAGTTTCTGCTGAGAAATCTGCTCATAAGTATGGGGGTTCCCTTTTATGAACAAGTTGCTTTTCTCTTGTCCTCACCTCTTGACACTTCAATTATAATGTATCTTGGTGCTAGTCTCTTTGAGTTCATCTTTATTAGAACTCTATGGGCTTTAAGGATCTGTGTGTCTGTTTCCTTCCCCATGTTAGGAAAGGTTTTAGCCATTACTTCTTCAAATAAGTTTTCTTCCTCTTTCTCTCTCTCTTCTCCTTCTGGAATACCTAAATCACGAACATCGGCCTACTTAATGTGTCATTTAAATCCTTAAAGCTATGTTTACTCTTTTTCATTCTTTTTTCATTTTTGCTTTTTTGATTGGGTGATTTCCACTGCCCTATCCTCAAGTTCACTGATCCCTTTTTCTCCTTCATCTAGTCTGCTGTTAAATCCTATTATGGTACATTTCAATGCAGTTATTATATGCTTCAGCTCTGACTTTTATTGGTTCTTTCTTAAGTTTTGTTTAAAATTCTACCCTTGTTCATTCATTCTTCTCCTGAGCTAAGTGAGCATCTTTTATGATCATTATTTTGAACTCTTGATCAGATAAATCTCTTATCTCCATTTCTCCTTTTTCTGAGTTTTATCTTGTTCTTTAGTTTGGAACATATTCTTCTGTCTCTCCACTTTCTTGACTCTCTTTGTTAGTTTCTAGGTATTCAATTAAACAGCCACCTCTCCTAGTCTTGAAGAAGTGGCCTCTTGTAGGAGGATGAATCTTATCATTTAATCTTGCCGTAGTTCTTGGCTGTCTCTCAAATCTTTGTAATTGTCCACAAACAGCCTACCTTATTCTTAGTGCTTCCTGTAGTTGAGGGTGTGCCAAGACCTTTCATTGTCCCAAAGAGAAGGACCTCAGCAACTAGATTCAGACTGACTGAAGGCCAGACTCTCAGGAAGCAACCTTAATGTATGCAAATATACCACTTTCACTGAAAGACTTGGAGATGGGTGTTTCTCTCTGCTCCTTCTCACTGACTCCTGGGTGGAGATGGCCAGTTAAGAACTTTCTTTCTTTGCTACAGTCCTGTAGGAGTTGACAGCTTTAAGCTCTGCTGACCACCAGAGCCAGGAGATTAAAAGGGTGCATTCCTTGGGCAGCAACTGCAAATCTGAAGTGCCAGATATGTGCATAAGTTCTTTCCAGAGAGAAACTGGTAAAGTAAAGTGGGCCAGAGAGACAACACAGAGATGGTACCTGCTAGCTTCCTTGGTCTCCAGTACAGCCCCCAGAAATATGCTAAATTAGAGACCTGACCCTAAGGCAGCTTTTAAAGTATGCAAACAGGACTCTTTCAAGGAAAGACCGAGAGGTGGGCATTTCTCCCTGTTCTTTCCATGCTGAGTCATAGGGGCACAGACACAGTGAATTCTTATGAACCTGTTAAGAACTCTTTCTTTGTTTGCTATAGTTGATGGGTCTCAGGGACATAAGACCCATTATTTTTCAAAGTTAGGTGTTTTGGGTGTCCATCCCTCAGTGCAAGTCTTTAAAGTTGAGGCTAGATATTGGGTCCAAATCCTTTATGACTCAGGAAAATGCTAGTAGTTGTAAATTCCTTCCCAATTTCATGTTGCTATGCCAGGGGTAGGGTTTATGGTGAGAGTTTGTCTCAGATTTTCCTACTTATTTCAGTGTGGGTATTTTCTTGTTTGTAAAATGTGAGTTGCTAAACTCATTTCTAGATTTCTTTCAGAGGGAATCACTCCATGTAGCTGTAGATTTGGTGTGTCTGCGGGAGGAACGGATTTCAGGAGCTTGCTATGTCACCATAGACAGTGCAGGACCCCCCTACACTGTCTTAATGTATTACTTTTCTGTCAGTTATTTTGGGGCAAGAAGGGTTCGTAATGAAGGAGCAAGGAGGAAGACTTAAATAATCAGTTTCATTGGACAATTCTAGGGAGTTGTAAAGAGGTACTGTCAAGAATACGGAAATAAAAGAAAATACTGCTACTGCATTCTCAGAACCAACTTAAATTCCGAAGATAAACATAAAAATGAAAGGTCACCTAAAAGACATAGGTAGGCTCTTGGCTGGAGAATACTTTTAAACTGAAATGATCAAAAATGGGAATTTGATTAGTTATCTGTCGGCAACATCCACTCAAACACTATCCAAAACAGAAATGGCTATTGTCATCAACTTCTAAGATTTCTGTCCCCATTGACAACATAGAAACAATGGGCTAATTTCAAATAGAAACAATGGGTTATGTTAGTCTAGCAAGCATTAAATATTTGACATGGGGTGCCCAGGTGGCTCAGTCGATAAGCGTCCTACTTCAGCTCAGGATATGATCTCACGGTTTGTGAGTTCGAGCCCCGCATCGGGCTCTGTGCTGACAGCTCAGAGTCTGGAGCCTGCTTCAGATTCTGTGTCTCCCTCTTTTTCTGCTCCTTCCCTGCTCACACTCTGTCTCTCTCTCAAAAATAAATAAACATTAAAAAAAAATTTTTTTAAATATTTAGCATAAAGTATTCCTTAGTTTGATTCCACGCCAAAATGCTTCAGATTTTGATATGGCTTCCCACAATGATCTGACAACAAAGAAAGAATGTATTGATAATATGTGGTGCATATTTTGTTCTATGTAATCTTTTAATTTATCACTGTAACTTAATAAACTTGCAAGCTGGTTTTAATACATCAGTCTAATGAATGTGGATAATGTGACTCTGTGTCAGGAAAGGTGATTTATCTCCTCTTGTACTGCAAAATCAGATTTCTGCATCTAGAAAAGTCAGATATTAGTGTTTAATTAAAGTAACCCAAACGACAAATGCTCTTTTGTGAGGCCATTTTAGAAAAGCCAGTCCTTTTCCATGGCAGTGATACTCATTCACCTGCAAGTAGCAGAAAGTACTGCAGATAATGCTGACTGGCTCAGTCAATATCCTCTGAACCCTTTTATAGTTTCCTTCTTGTACTATAGAGCTTTGAAATCAAAATAAACAAACACATAACAACAACAAAGAGTTTTTCTGATTCCTTTGCAGGGGGGTGGGATCTGTATGCAACTTGACGTCCACAAGGAAACAACACATATGAGAATTAAAGCAGAAGTCACCGGTGTAAGATCGTGAAACAAGCTGTACATGACATTAGATTTTTAGGGTAACATATAAAGGTTATATTGTCTAGTACCCAACATTGTAAGTGACAAGTGGTCAACGGGAGAAAAAGTATCTACTAAAATAGACTCAAACCAGGCAATTCCTAGTATCCAAAGTTGGTTCCCTGTTTATTCCTCACCCATGAAATTACATAACCTCTGCAATTCATTGTCATAAATCCTTTTATGCATAGAGAAAGTAGGTCCAGTTGTCTGAAACTAAGAACCCCAACAAATACTCTTTGAGAAACCTAGTATTTCTTGTTTCAATGGTCTAGCCTATGAATTTCAGTCATGTTGATACTCCCGCCATTAACAATAATGAGTTGACACTTGGGTGTTTAAAAAATAATATCAAGCATTGTGATAGGTGATCTATGAACATTATGATTAAATGCTTTACATTCTGTGAAAGATTGCTCAGGAAAAGGAGAGAAAAAAATCACACCTTCTACATGAGGGGATATAAATCTTCTTAATATACCAATTCATGAATATGCTATTATTAGAAATATTCAGATTCTGATCAATATTTTAAAAGAAAACAATTAAGGGGAGCCTGGGTGGCTCAGTCAGTTAAGCATCTGACGTCAGCTCAGGTCATGATCTCACAGTTCGTGAGTTCAAGCCCTGCATAGGGCTCTGTGCTGACAGCTTAGAGCCTAGAGCCTGCTTCAGATCCTGTGTCTCCCTCTCTTTGCCCCTCCCATGCTCACACTCTGTGTCTCTGTCTTTCAAAAATAAACATTTAAAAAAATGATTAAAAAAATAAAAGAAAACAAAGTATACTTTCTTTCTCTCTTCTCCAACAGTTTAGTACCTCAGTCTTTTTAAAGTAGCCCAAAGAACTTAAACTTACAGTTTAACAAAAACAAATATGGCATTAAAAAAAAGATTCTTAAATGTTGTTCCTTTGTAGTTTGCCTAGAAGAGTGGTTGTACCTGTAGATTGATTTCTGCCTCATAGAAGGTTAGGCATGAGCAGTAATGTCGATCTGAGTCAATATCTGTCAGGACCACCACAAAAAATGTTGGCTGCTTCCTCTCTCTGGACAGCTGCCACCCACCAGGTTGACAAAACTAAAGGGAATAGAAAAAAATTGTCACATTTTAAAAGCATAATGAAAATTTATTATTTATAAATCTTTCTGAAATGTTACATATCACCCCATTGTAAAAAAATTTCCAGCTAATGTGATATGTTATCTCAGCCACTATATTTTTAAAAGTAGATTTATAACGTAGAACACTTTATCTAATGTACATATACATTTTATGAGGACAGCCTAGATTTTCCACAGATGCCCCTCATTCTGAGACATAGATTAGCATATGTAGGAACAAATCACATAAATGAAAAACTTTCCCACTTCAGAACAAATCATGAAATGAGTTGAAGATAAAGACCTAAGTATCTATTGCTGGTAGGAAACAGAATTATTTCAAAATTCCTTCATCAATCTAAGAGTCTTCAATTCAATTCAATGAAAAAGATATCTTATTCATCAAGATAAGCCACATTATAGGCTATATAATATATTTACATGTATTTAAAAGAATAGAAATCATACAATGTATGCTCTTAGACCACAACAGAACTGAACTCGTAACAGAAAGATAGCTGAAAAATTCCCCCAAAATTTGAAGATTAAACAACACACTTCTAAATAACACACGGGTCAAAGACAAAATCTCAAAAGAAATTAAAAAATATTTTTAAATCAATGAAAATGAAAATACATCTTATCAACATTTTTCGAGATTCAGCAAAAGCAGTGCTTAGAGGAAAATTTATAGCATTGTATGTATATATTACAAAAGAAGAAAGATCTAAAATCAATAATCTAAGCTTCTATCTTAGGAAACTATAAAAAGAAGAGCAAATTAAATTCAAAGTAAGCAGGTGAAAAGAAATAATAGATTAGAGTAGAAATCAATTAAATTGAAAACAAAATTCAATAGAGAAAATCAAGAAAACATAGCTGGTTTTTTGAAAAAAAAATCATTAAAATCAACAACCCTCTAGCCAGCTAACTAAGAAAAAAAAAGTTACAAATTACTAACATCGGAAATTAAAGAGGCAACAGTACTACAGATCCCATGGACATTAAAAGATAATAAAGAAAGGTCTGGGGGAAGATGGTGGTGTAGGACAACGCTGGTCTCACCGTGTCCTGCTGATCACTTAGATTCCACTCATATCTGCCTAAATAACCTAGAAAACCACCAGAAGACTAGCAGAATGGATTCTCTGGAGCCAAGAGTAGACAAGAAGCCCATGGAAGAGGGCAGGAAGGGCAGAGAGGCCGTGCGTGCTACACGGACTGGCGGGAGGGAGCTGGGGCAGTGAAGGGGCAGCCCACCCGGCAAGGCAGAGCCCCCGAGTCTGGTTTGCAAAAGTGGAGCAGCCTGTGGAGTGTGTTCTGACAGCCAGAGGGACTTAACATCTGGAATGTTATAAGTCAACAGCTCTGCTCGGAGAGTGGGAGGGCTAGAAGACAATGGGAGGGAGAGGGGTTGAGACCCGGAGGACGGAGCTCAGCTTGGCAGGGAACAAAGGCACTGGCCAGCGTCATCTCCCTCACCCATCCCGCAGCCAAAATCCCAAAGGGAACCACTTCCCCTCATGGAACATGCTTGCACGGCAAACACCCAATGCTGTGCTTCTGTGGATCCATCCCTCTGACCTCCCACCCGGTGCCACAGGGCCCCTCCTGAAGCAGGCCACCAAAGGCAAAGCGACCTGAGTCTGCCCCTCCCACCCCTGTGCACCTTGCTGATCCACCCCGGCTAATACGCAGGTTCCCATCAAAGCAGCACCACAAGCCTGGCAGTGTGCAAGCAGCCCGGACAGGGGCCACACCACTCCACAGTGAGTCCTGCCCCTGGGAGAGGTGAAGAGAAGGTACACACCAGTATGACTGTGGCCCCAGTGGTGGGCTGGGGGCAGACATCAGGTCTGACTGTGGCTCCGCCCACCAACACATGTTACTCTATACAGCACAGGGGAAGAGCCATGCAGTTCCACGCCACTCCAGGGACTATCCAAAATGACGAAACGGAAGAATTCTCCTCGAAAGAAACTCTAGGAAGTAGCAACAGCTAACCAACTAATCAAAAATGATTTAAGCAATATAACAGAAAATGAATTTAAAATAACAGTCATAAAATTAATAGCTGGGCTTGAAAAAAGTATAGAGGACAGCAGAGAATCTATTACTACAGAGATCAAGGGACTAAGAAACAGCCAGGAGGAGCTAAAAAATGCTATAAATGAGCTACAAAATAAAATGGAGGCGACCACTGCTAGGATTGAAGATGCAGAGGAGAGAATAGGTGAATTAGAAGATAAAATTATGGAAAAAGAAGAAGCTGAGAAAAAGAGAGATAAAAAAATCCAGGAGTATGAGGGGAGAATTAGAAAACTAAGTGATGTGATGAAATGCAATAATATATGCATAATTGGAATTCCAGGGGAGGAAGAAAGAGGGAAAGGGGTTGAAGGTGTACGAAAAGAAATCATAGCTGAGAACTTCCCTGATCTGGGGAAGGAAAAAGGCATTGAAATCCAAGAGGCACAGAGAACTCCCCTCAGACGTAACTTGAATCGATCTTCTGCACGACACATCATAGCAAAACTGGCAAAATAAAAGGGTAAAGAGAAAATTCTGAAAGCAGCTAGGGATAAACATGCTCTAACATATAAAGGGAGACTGATAACCCTCGTGACGGATCTCTCTACTGAAACTTGGCAGGCCAGAAAGGAATGACAGGAGATCTTCAATGTGATGAACAGAAAAAAAATATGCAGCCGAGAATCCTTTATCCAGCAAGTCTGTCATTTAGAATAGAAGGAGAGATAAAGGTCATCCCAAACAAACAAAAACTGAAGGAATTCGTCACCACTAAACCAGCCCTAAAAGAGATCCTAAGGGGGATCCTGTGAGACAAAGTACCAGAGACATCGCTACAAGCATGAAACCTACAGACATCACAATGACTCTAAACCCATATCTTTCTATAATAACACTGAATGTAAATGAACTAAATGCGCCAACCAAAAGACATAGGGTATCAGAATGGATAAAAAAACAAGACCCATCTATATGCTGTCTACAAGAGACTCATTTTAGACCTGAGGACACCTTTAGATTGAAAGTGAGGGGATGGAGAACTATCTATCATGCTACTGGAAGTCAAAAGAGAGCTGGAGTAGCCATACTTATATCAGACAAACTAGACTTTAAATTAAAGGCTGTAACAAGAGATGAAGAAGGGCATTATATAATAATCACAGGGTCTTTCCATCAGGAAGAGCTAACAATTATAAAAATGTCTATGCACCAAATACAGGAGCCCCCAAATATATAAAACAATTACTCACAAACATAAGCAACCTTATTGATAAGAATGTGGTAAAGCAGGGGACTTTAATACTCCACTTACAACAATGGATAGATCATCTAGACACACGGTCAATAAAGAAACAAGGGCCCTGAATGATACATTGGATCAGATGGACTTGACAGATATATTTAGAACTCTGTATCCCAAAGCAACAGAATATACTTTCTTCTCGAGTGCACATGGAACATTCTTCAAGACAGATCACATACTGGGTCACAAAACAGCCCTTCATAAGTATACAAGAATTGAGATCACACCATGCATACTCAGACCACAATGCTATGAAGCTTGAAATCAACCACAGGAAAAAGTCTGGAAAACCTCCAAAAGCAAGGAGGTTAAAGAACACCCTACTAAAGAATGAATGGGTCAACCAGGCAATTAGAGAAGAAATTTAAAAATATATGGAAACAAATGAAAATGAAAATACAACAATCCAAACGCTTTGGGATGCAGCAAAGGCAGTCCTGAGAGGAAAATACATTGCAATCCAGGCCTATCTCAAGAAACAAGAAAAATCCCAAATACAAAATCTAACAGCACACCTAAAGGAAACAGAAGCAGAACAGCAAAGACAGCCCAAACCCAGCAGAAGATGAGAAATAATAAAGATCAGAGCAGAAATAAACAATATAGAATCTAAAAAAAGTGTAGAGCAGATCACTGAAACCAAGAGTTGGTTTTTTGAAAAAAATAAACAAAATTGATAAACCTCTAGCCAGGCTTCTCAAAAAGAAAAGGGAGATGACCCAAACAGATAAAATCATGAATGAAAATGGAATTATTACAACCAATCCCTCAGAAATACAAGCAATTATCAGGGAATACTATGAAACATTATATGCCAACAAACTGGACAACCTGGAAGAAATGGACAAATTCCTAAACACCCACACACTTCCAAAACTCAAACAGGAAGAAACAGAAAACTTAAACAGACCCATAACCAGCGAAGAAATTGAATCAGTTATCAAAAATCTCCCAACAAATAAGAGTCCAGGGCCAGATGGCTTGCAGGGGAATTCTACCAGACATTTAAAGCAGAAATAATACCTATCCTTCTCAAGCTGTTCCAAAAAATAGAAAGGGAAGGAAAACTTCCAGACTCATTCTATGAAGCCAGCATTACTTTGATTCCTAAACCAGACAGAGACCCAGTATAAAAAGAGAACTACAGGCCAATACCCCTGATGAAGATGGATGCAGAAATTCTCAATAAGATACTAGCAAATCGAATTCAACAGCATATAAAAAGAATTATTCACCATGTTCAAGTGGGATTCATTCCTGGGATGCAGGGCTGGTTCAACATTTGCAAATCAATCAATGTGATACATCACATTAATAAAAGAAAAGATAAGAATCATATGATCCTGTCAATCGATGCAGAAAAAAGCATTTGACAAAATTCAGCATCCTTTCTTTTTTTTTTTTTTTTTTTTTTTTTTTTTTTTTTTTTTG
>NC_064808.1:46598780-46710711 GCF_023721935.1 Panthera uncia | reverse complement strand
CGACTGCGCCACCCAGGCGCCCCTCAGCATCCTTTCTTAATAAAAACCCTCGAGAAAGTCGGGATAAAAGGAATATACTTAAACATCATAAAAGCCATTTATGAAAAGCCCACAGCTAACATCATCCTCAATGGGGAAAAACTGAGAGCTTTTTCCCTGAGATCAGGAAGACAACAGGGATGTCCACTCTCACCGCTGTTGTTTAGCATAGTGTTGGAAGTTCTAGCATCAGCAATCAGACAACAAAAGGCAATCAAAGGCATCAAAATTGGCACAGATGAAGTCAAGCTTTCACTTTTTCCAGATGACATGATATTATACATGGAAAATCCGACAGACTCCACCAAAAGTCTGCTAGAACTAATACATGAATTCAGCAAAATTGCAGGATACAAAATTAATGTACAGAAATCAGTTGCATTTTTATACACCAATAATGAAGCAACAGAAAGGCAAATAAAGAAACTGATCCCATTCACAACTGCACCAAGAAGCGTAAAATACCTAGGAATAAACGTAAGCAAAGATGTAAAAGATCTGTCTGCTGAAAACTATAGACAACTTATGAAGGAAATTGAAGAAGATATAAAGAAATGGAAAAAGATTCCATGCTCATGGGTTGGAAGAATAAATATTGTCAAAATGTCAATACTACCCAAAGCTATCTACACATTCAATGCAATCCCAATCAAAATTGCACCAGCATTCTTCTCGAAGCTAGAACAGGCAGTCCTAAAATTCATATGGAACCACAAAAGGCCCCGAATAGCCAAAGTAATTTTGAAGAAGAAGACCAAAGCCGGAGGCATCACAATCCCACACTTTAGCCTCTACTACAAAGCTGTAATCATCAAGACAGCATGGTATTGGCACAAAAACAAACAAACAGACCAATGGAATAGAACAGAAACCCCAGAACTAGACCCACAAAAATATGGCCAACTAATCTTTGACAAAGCAGGAAAGAATATCCAATGGAAAAAAGACAGTCTCTTTAACAAATGGTGCTGGGAGAACTGGACAGCAACATGCAGAAGGTTGAAACTAAACCACTTTCTCACACCATTCACAAAAAACAAACTCAAAATGTATAAAGGACCTGAATGTGAGACAGGAAACCATCAAAACCCTAGAGGAGAAAGCAGGAAAAAAAACCTCTCTGACCTCAGCTGCAGCAATTTCTTCCTTGACACATCCCCAAAGGCAAGGGAATTAAAAGCAAAAATGAACTATTGGGACCTCATGAAGATAAAAAGCTTCTGCACAGCAAAGGAAACAATCAACAAAACTAAAAGGCAACCAACGGAATGGGAAACGATATTTGCAAATGACATATCTAACAAAGGGCTAGTATCCAAAATCTATAAAGAGCTCACCAGACTCCACATCGGAAAAACAAATAATCCAGTGAAGAAATGGGCAGAAAACATGAATAGACACTTCTCTAAAGAAGACATCCGGATGGCCAATAGGCACACGAAAAGATGCTCAACGTCGCTCCTCTTCAGGGAAATACAAACCAGAACCACACTCAGATATCACCTCACGCCGGTCAGAGTGGCTAAAATGAACAAATCAGGAGACTATAGATGCTGGAGAGGATGTGGAGAAACGGGAACCCTCTTGCACTATTGGTGGGAATGCAAACTGGTGCAGCCGCTCTGGAAAACAGTGTGCAGGTTCCTCAAAAAGTTGAAAATAGACCTACCCTATGACCCAGCAATAGCACTGCTAGGAATTTACCCAAGGGATTCAGGAGTGCTGATACATAGGGGCACTTGTACCCCAATGTTTACAGCAGCACTCTCAACAATAGCCAAATTATGGAAAGAGCCTAAATGTCCCTCAACTGATGAATGGATAAAAAAAATGTGGTTTATATACACAATGGAGTACTACATGGCAATGAGAAAGAATGAAATATGGCCCTTTGTAGCAACGTGGATGGAACTGGAGAGTGTTATGCTAAGGGAAATAAGTCATACAGAGAAAGACAGATACCATATGTTTTCACTCGTATGTGGATCCTGAGAAACTTAATAGAAACCCATGGGGGAGGGGAAGGAAAAAAAAAAAAAAGAAAGAGAGGTTAGAGTGGGAGAGAGCCAAAGCATAAGAGACTCTTAAAAACTGAGAACAAACTGAGGGTTGATGGGGGGTGGGAGGGAGGGGAGGGTGGGTGATGGGTATTGAGGAGGGCACCTTTTGGGATGAGCACTGGGTGTTGTATGGAAACCAATTTGACAATAAATTTCATATATTAAAAAAATAATAATAATAAATAATTAAAATATTTATTGTTCATCAAGGGCTTTTTAAACTGAAACTGGCTTTTTTTTTTAGAAAAAACTGCAAATGTGCAGCTATGAAGAATACAATGACTACAAGTATAGTTTGGGGCTTGCTGGATTCATTTCTATTAAGGCGCCAGCAGTTTTACCCACCATTACTTTTGCACCATCAATGTAAATGTCAACAAAGTGAAAGAAACCACTAATTATTAGTATTATTATTATGAAAACAGTTTTGACCTCTGGAACTCTATGATTCTGTGTAACACACTTTGAGGGCTGCTGTTCTGGAATATGAAATCCTTTTGATGGCCACAAGAAAGCTTAAGACATATGGTCATGGAATTTGGATAGATGGATTGATGAAGAGAAATATACACATAAAGAAAATTACAAGCCAACTTTTCTGTACCAAATTGGTAGAGTAGATGATAAGTTCTAGGGAAATAGATAAGAAGAGATAATTAATTTATTAATTATTATTTTTAAAATGTATAAAATGGCTTTGGAACACAGTAGAGGAACTTCATGATTCTTGGGTCTGGAGGGTTCTGGATATCCTGGGAAGTTAAAGAGAAGTCTTCATAGAATAAATGCTATTCAAGTACTCAGTAAATATTTGTTGGATTAATTACTATTTTGAAATAAAAATGTAAAGAAAAATGTTTTCACTTATTTGCTTATTAGTGTGTTTTTAAGTCTGTCATGCTATTCCTATGACATCTGCTTATGGAAATGAGTCTGGTAGAATTTTTCCTTTGGTAGAGAAGCTCTGAACACGATGACTGTCTCTGTCCAAATGTAAGAAACTATCCAGATCTCTTTTTTTGATGTCTCTTTAGACTCAGTCAGGGAGGCAATGGGGCAATGTAAGGAGAGGCAACATTAAAAAAAGGGGTGGGGGGAGCCTGGGTGGCTCATTCGGTTGAGACTCTGACTTCAGCTCAGGTCATGATCTTGCAGTCTGAGTTCGAGCCCCACATCAGGCTCTGCTGACAGCTTGGGGCTTGGAGCCTGGAGCCTGTTTCAATTCTGTGTCTCCCCCTTTTCCTGCCCCTCCCTGCTCACACTCTGTCTCTCTCTCTCTCTCTCCTCTCTGTCAGAAAAATACCTAAACATTAAAAAAAAAAAAAAAAAAAGAAAAAAGAAAGGAGGGGCAGGTTTTGGAAGAAATTGATACAGAGGAGAAAGAAACTGTTGTAGATATGATGACAGAAACAGGTTAGATCCAAGTGGGTTAAATTCACAAGAAGTAATGTTTACTTCACTGAATTATATGGCAAGGGCTATTCTGAGCACATTGCATGTGTTAACTCATGTAGACTTCTCAAGAAAACTAGCAGGTAGGTACTAATAGTCTACCTTTTACAGATGAGGAAACTGAGGCACTGAGAGGTTAAATAAATTGCTCAAGATTACACTTATTAAGCAGAATAACAGAAGGTAATCTGGCACAGAAAGCTGCTATATTGGTGAGCTCATTTCTGTTTTTGTTCCATCTCTTGAATAATACTGCTAATCAACGTATATACTTTTTCAGATTTTTGAAAATGGACTTTAATTTTTAAAGCAGTTTTAGATTCACAGCAAAATTGAGCAGAAGGTACTAAGAATTCCTATATATTCCCTGTTCCCAAAACCAGCCTCTCACACTATCAATATCCCCAACCACCGTGGTGCATTTGTTAAATTGATGAACCTTTATTGATTGACACATCATTATCACCCAAAGTCCACAATGTACATTAGCATTCACTCTTGGTGTTATACATTCTGTAGGTTTTGACAAAAGTATAATAGCATGTATCCATCAATACAGTATTATACAGTATCATATGTATATAGTATTATATAGTATTATAGAATTATACATACATTTTCATGCAGTATTATACAGGTTGAGTGTCCTTAAAATCCTCTGTATTCTGCCTATTCATGTCTACAATGCCTTCAGTTTCAGGTAAACATTAATCTTTTTTGCTGCCTCCATAGTTTTGCATTTATCGGAATGCCATGTAGTTGGAATCATACCATATTGTAGCCCTTTTGGAAAGTGGTCTTTCACTTAGTAATACACATTTAAGGTTCCCACATGCCTTTTCAAGGTTTAATTGTTCATTTCTTTTTAGCACTAAAGAATATTCTATTGTCTTGGATATCCCACAAGTTTATTTAGCCATTCACCTACTGAAGGACATCTTGGTTGCTTTCAAATTTTGGCAGTTATGAATAAAGCTGCAATAAACATTCATGTGTAAGTTTTTGTGTGAACATATACTTTTAACTCCTTTGGGTAAATACCAAGGAGCACAATTGCTGGATTTTATGCTAAGAATATGCTTAGTTTTGTAAGAAAGTATCATACCATCTTCCAGAGTGGTTGTCCATTTGGCATTCCTACCAGCAATGAATGAGAGTTCTGTTGCTCTACATCCTTGTTAGCATTTGGCATTATTAGTATTTTGGATTTTAACCATTATGATAGATTGGTAGTAATATCTCATTGTTTTTTAATTTGCAATTCTTTAGTGACACAGGACGTTGAATTTCTTTTCATATGTTTTTTTTTTCCTGTGTATCTTTAGTGAGGTATCTGTTCAGATCTTTTGCCTATTTTTTGAGTTGTTCGTTTTCTTATTGTTGACTTTTTAAGATTTCTTTGTATATTTTATTTTATTGTTTTGAATTATTTTATTTTTTATTTTAGAGAGGGAGAAAAAAATGTTTTTTTTAATTTTTTAAGTGTTATTTATTATTGAGAGACAGAGAAAGACAGAGCATGATCAGGGGAGGGGCAGAGACAGAGGAAGACACAGAATCTGAAGCAGGTTCCAGGCTCTGAGCTGTCAGAGCCTGATGTGGGGCTTGAACTTAAGAACTGTGAAATCATGACCTGAGCCAAGGTTGGACGCTTAACCAACTGAGACACCCAGGTGCCCAGAAACTAATGTTTCTTTATTTTGAAAGAGAGAGAGAGAGAGAGAGACCTGGGGAGGAGCAGAGAGAGAGAATCCCAAGCAGGCTCCAAAATGTTAGCACAGAACCTGATGCTGGGCTTGAGATCTCACAATGGTGAGACCATGACCTAAGCTGAGACAAAGAGTTGGATGCTTAATCAACTGTGCCACCCCGGCGCTCCTCTAGTTATAATTTCTAATACATAAATGAATAGATAAAAACTACATAAATAAAACTCTTTGGGGATACTCAATAATCTGTAAGAGTATAAAGTGTGAGGCCCAAAAGTGTGAAACCTCCTATTATAGTGAAATGGGTATTAACATGTAACTAACCTTGGCTGAAGCTATTTGGATAGCAGAAAAGTATACTCCTTGGTGGAACTAGGGAGTTTTCTCAGGTTACAACAAAACTCAGAGGTGTCTTTCAAAATCTTCTTCTTTCTCATCAAACTTCTTTTCAGAATTAGGTACATCATGTTCTCTTTTTTTTTTTTTTTAATGTTCATTTTTGAGAGAGAGAGAGAGAGCAAGCTGGGAGGGGCAGAGAGAGAGGGAGGCAGAGGATCCAAAGCAGGCTCTGCACTGACTGCAGACAGCCCGATGTGGGGCTTGAACCCATGATCTGTGAGATCATGACCTGAGCCCAAGTTGGACACTTAATCAGCTGAGCCACCCAGGTGCCCCTAGGTACATCATTTTCTAAAGTGAGTTTCACAGTCAAGAAAGAAATGTCTGAGCCTGGGTGATAAAATAATATCAGGATACTGCCTGAATTATCAATTCCATTTGCTCAACAAACAACTCTTCTGACACAAAGTGAATATGTTCTGTGAATTAATAACAAATAGAACCATTATCTTAGAGGTCTGTAATTCATTATCATTAGCTGCTCATTAGGCTTGGTAAATGACATTAAAAGCTATTCACTACAGAATGACTACATATTTTCACAAAACTTAAATGAAATTATAGGTTTCCAGTGAGGATTAAGCATAATCTCTTTATGTTATTTCTAACTCTATCAAATATATTGACTTTTCAATTCAAAGGTACCAGTCATAGAGCACAGTTCACAAATAACTTTCATAAGCAAGCAGGTCTATTACTTAAATGAACAAATATTTGCTGCTTAAAACTAGAAGCAACTCTTAACATACCCACTTTTCTCAAATACTTTATATAAACACAGAATATAATGAAAATACTATAGAATAACCCAAAATGTCCATAGTACTATTTTGATTAATCTGATCTCTCAAAGGTGAAATATTATAGAAGGTTCTTTGGAGAAAAGTTACCCTTAACATTTCGCAAGACCTTCATCCAAATCTAAAATTTATAGCTCACTGAGACACAGTTTTCTGTGTAAACTTTAATTTAAAAACTTAACTGGTGTCCCTTTAAAACATAAAATCTGTAAGAAAATTTCTTCTTCTAACAGAAGTAATAAATATAAAACATCCAGAAGGAGCATATGAAAGCTTGGTAGTAAGACCTCCTTAGTTGCTTAAATGGCCTCATTGTTTACATTATAAAGGGCATTCTGTTAAATTCTGATAAGAAAAAAGGTATTAATGATAAAACTTCTGGGCAATTTCAAGGATCAGTTTTCAGATTCAATAAGTACTTCTTCAAAACTAACTTAATGTGACCACAATTAAGATAGTAATGGTAAGTCATGGCAGGCCTGGTCAGATATTTTTTACTAAATTTTGCACAAAGATGCTGTCAAGATAGACACTGGTTATATCTGAGATCTCCTATTTCACATATATAATTACAGCAATAAAGGAATTATTTTATGTTATGCATTTAAAAATATGAGTAGAATAATACTTGATAGGAAATTTTGATGCCGTATTCTTGAACAAAATGAATATACAAATATTCAGAAAATAAGCAAGAGCTCACACAACTGAGTTTATAGAAATGTTTTTTCAAAGGATTTAAAATTTCAAGAATGTTAAAGGTTTTTGGAGGTTTCAATTTTCAAAGGATTTTAAATTCAAAGGAAATTTAACCTCCAGTTAAAATGTCTACTTTCTGGGGCACCTGGGTGGCTCAGTTAGTTAAACGACTTCTGCTCAGGTCATGATCTCACGGTTCGTGAGTTCCAGCCCCGTGTTGGGCTCTGTGCTGACAGCTCAGAGCCTGCAGCCTGCTTTGGATTCTGTGTCTCCCTCTCTCTCTGCCCCACTCCTGTTTGCACTGTCTCTCTCTGTCTCTCAAAAATGAATAAACTTTAAAAAAAAATGTCTACTTTCCAAATTCCACTGTATCATAAGATTAAGCAATAACAGAATTTGGGGTATAAGAGATGATCCTGTTATTTAATGAGAAGTATTCCTCATAGGATTTGAATTAAAATATAATAATACTAGCTGGTTCACCTACTTCAAATCTTACTAAAAGTATGCTGAGGAAGTAATAAGCAATGAGGGAGTGGACACTACAATTCTTGAACCTGAGCTCAAGTCACATTTCTGACAGGAATGTGAGAAAATGTTTAGACAGCTGGAAACAGAACAGTCACTAAAAGACAGTAAGCAAAATGATAAGCATTGAACAAACAGGATAAAATCAGGATTTTTCTCTCCCCAGTGTCTTTATTGGCAAACAGAAAAAAAAAAAAAATGCTATCACAGGTGCAAAATCTAAACTGTTTAGAATTGACTGTCATAACCAACTGGCCTATATTTTGCCCTCCTTTATCAAGTCACTAAGGAAACACATCTATTTAGGGTGATACTATCAATGAACACACTATGTAAGTTCACAAATAATATTTTCATACATATATGACTGTATTTGCAACAGCTTGTTTTTGACTATATGTTTTGACTATAAACACCTGACCCTCATCATTTCACACAGATCATGCTCATACAAATTTTACAACATACAAGAGACAAAACAGATGAACATAAGGGAAGGGAAGCAAAAATAATATAAAAACAGGGAGGGGAACAAAACATAAGAGACTCTTAAATACAAGAGAACAAACTGAGGGTTGCTGGAGGGGTTATGGGAGGGGGGATGGGGTAAATGGGTAAGGGACATTAAGTAATCTACTCCTAAAATCACTATTGTACCATATGTAACTAACTTGGATGTAAATTTAAAAAATAATTAATTAAAAAAAAGACAATCCAAAACAATTTGCTTTGCTTTAAATGAAGCTTAATTTAAAATAGGTCACTTAAATAGTTTTTAGTAGAAATTTACATTCAGATATTTTATTACTACTACACAACATTACACTGTCCTCACCAGTATAATAAAATTTCTTACTATGTGTAAAAAAATATGATTGTCTTCTTGGAGAATCCAAGAAAATTGACTACACATTGTTGGAATTAACAAGAGTTTAGTTACATAGGGAGATATAAGAACACATAATAATCAATAGTTTTCTTTGATACCAGCAATAAGTAATTAGAAAAAAGATCCTATTTATAGTCTTAATGTGTTGTCGAAGCCACACGATGAGCTAACCTAACCTCTCAAGTTTTAAATATTTTGTCATGTCAGTCTCATAAAAATACCTACACATAAGTCTTTATATACAAAAATTTCAAGAAGCAAACACCAAAGAGAAAATGAACACTTGGAATAGCTTCTAACTTTCAAGTTTTGAAAAACTACAACTGTATGATTTACCAATTTAAAACAATTCCAAGATGAAGAGCACAAAAGAAATGTTATTAATGACTTCTGGTTAAGCATGGCAGATTAAATAAATGTGTTTACTTCTAACACTTCCTGAAAATCCTCTAAAATTGTAATTAAAAAAAAAACAGCAAAGTAAGGTGAAAGGAGACAACACGTTTAAAATGTTGACAAGAATTTGGAAGCTAGTAAACTGGTTTACAATTTCCTGGAAAAGATAACGAATGGGAGGTATCAGGTATGTATGAATGTCACCAAATATGGAAGACAAAAACAAACAAAGGGAACTCAGTGGCCATAAAGACAGTGCAAAGAGATGCAGAAAATTTCAAACAGAGGAGAATGAAGAAGAGATAAAAATATTAAGAATAGGAATTTATATATCAGAGAACATTTACAAAGCTAGAGGAATATAATAAAATTTTAAAATAAAGAAACTAGAACGTTGTCCCAGGAGGTATCCAAAAGGGACAAACAAATGGAAAAGGAAAGAAAAGGAAATTAGATCACTGGAGGAGTTCTAATTTTTAGGTAATAGGAAAATAAAAAAGATTACATCCAAAGGAAAAATTTACAATAAAACCCAAGGGGAGCCTGGGTGGCTCAGTCAGTTAAGCTTTCAGCTCAGGTCATGGTCTCCTGTTGGTTAGTGGGATCAAGCCCCTCATTGGACTCTGTGCTGACAGCATGGACCCTGCTTGGGATTCTTCCTCTCCCTCTCTCTCTCAAAATAAATAAACATTAAAAAAAAAAAAAAAACCCAAACCAAAAAGCCATTACAGTCCTCTCCCCCACAAAAAGGTCCAGAACCTTAGGAGAGAATTACATTTCCATATGCCTAGCATAATTAGTTAATGTTTCTTAAAATCCATTAACTTTAGCACATGATTACAAAATTTAAGTAAATGAAAGATAAAAGATCCTAAAGGAAAAACAATGAGAAAGATGTAAAAAAAAACAGGTTTATGTATTCTATTGTACAATAGGTTAAAAATCAAAATAGTAACAGAATCTATTAATATAATTAATCACATCAATAGATATAATCAGAAAAGTAATAAAATCAACTGCATAATTTAAAAAATAGGACAGGGGCACCTGGACAGTTCATTCAGTTAAGTGTCAGACTCTTGATTTCAGCTCAGGTCATGATCTCATGGTTCATGAGATCAAGCCCTATATCAGGCTCTGAGCTGTCATTAAAAAACATAAACAAATAAAAACTAAGACATAATTCAATATAACATCCATTCTTTTTAAGTTTATTTATTTTGGGGCACCTAGGTGGCTCAGTCAGTTTAGCGCCTGACTTCAGCTCAGGTCATGACCTCACGGTTGGTGAGCCCCATGTCGGGCTCTGTGCTGATAACTCAGAACATGAAGCCTGCTTCGGATTCTGCGTCTCCCTCTCTGCTCCTCCCCTGCTCAGGCTCTGTCTCTCTCTCTCTCAAAAATAAAAAAATAAACATAAAAAATTAAAAAATTAATTAATTTAAAAAAAGTTTATTTATTTTGAAAGAGAGAGAGAGGGAGTGCATAAGCACATGGGTGGAGGATGGGCAGAGAGAGAGGGAGGAGGAAAGAATCCCAAGCAGGCCCAGCACTGTTAGCATGGAGCCTGACATGGGGCTCGATCTCAGGAACCTTCATACCATGACCTGAGCCGAAAGCAAGAGTTGATGCCTAACCGACTGAGCTACCCAAGAACCCCCATAACACGCATTCTTAAATAAATTATATATTGAGGGTCGCCTGGGTGGTTCAGTCAATTAAGCATCCAACTTCAGGTCAGGTCATGATCTCATTGCTCATGAGTTCGAGCCCAACATCGGGCTCTGTGCTGACAGCTCAGAGCCTGAAGCCTGCTTCCAATTCTGTGTCTCCCTCTCTCTCTGCCCCTCTCCCACTCCCACTCTGTTTCTTTCTCTCAAAAATAAATAAATGTTAAAAAAATTTTTTTAAATAAATTATTTACTGAGTTCCATTATCATTGATATCATTTACTGGACACATTAGCTGAAACACTCACACCGAAGACAGAAATTAAAGATAAAAAAATTGGAAGGAAAAATTATTATCTCCCAATGACATGATTGTATAACCTGGAAAATTGAAGAGGATCAACTAAAAAAACTACTGTAACAATAAGAGAATACAGTAAGGTAATTCAATATAAAATTGATACAGAGAGATGACTTTCACTTTGTGCCAAGATTTACCCTAAAAATACCATAAAAAGCTGCACAAAATGTATGAAATAATGGTTTGCAAGATACTAGATATAAGGCAATGAAGGACAAAGATCCCTGAAAGGAGGAAACAATGTGAGCTCCACTACTGGCCCTGTTCTCTGCCTTGAGAGAGTTTATAGGCTATGGTGTAGGGAGGAGGAAATGAATGCAGAGTTGAGAGGACTCTGCATATGAGGAGGCAGAACAGAAACTCCTCGAAGAAAACCAGAGAGGACGGAGCTACACAGAGAAACAATGTGGGAGATCTGCAGAGGGTTCCTCTCAAGAATTCAGCAAGGTAGTGATCAGTGCATGTGTGTGAAGAACCACCTGAGGCTGGCAGAAGAGCCATCTGCAAAGTTTAGAAAAAAACAGTGCCCATTGCTTAGGCATGGCTGGGAGAAATACCCACTCCCATTATCCAGACTGGAAAAATTCATAGTTCTCCAAAGCTTGGATACAGTACACAGAAAGGTCTTGCCTCAGCAGTGGATGTAATTAGTCCTAAACTCGATCTGCTCAGAACCCACATAACAAATCATAAAAGCAAGACCCAAAAAGATCAAACTGTTTACAAGTAACTGCATCTCAGAACCTCAAGAAGATTTATAGGAATACAAAATATCTACCACCCAACAAGATAAAATTCATGATGTCAGGCATCCTACTAAACATTAACAGGTAAGAGGCACCTGGGGGGCTCAGTTGGTTAAGTGTCTTACTCTTATTTTCGGCTTAGGTCATGATCTCACTGTTGGTGAGTTCAAGCCTTGCATCAGGCTCTGTGCTGACAGTACACAGCCTACTTGGGTTTCTTTCTCTCTCTCTGCCCCTCCCCTGCTTGCTCTCTCTCTCTCTCTCTCTCTCTCTCTCTCTCAAAATAAATAAATAAACTTAAGAAAAAAACCATTAACAGGTAACCAAAGAGATAGGGAAACACAAACCCTAATGAGAATAATCAAACAATACTGATCTGGAACTGACAGAGATATTAGAATGAGCAGAAAAGACACAGAGAGAGTTGTTATAACTGATTCTCATATGTTGAAAAAATTAAATGGAGGCATGGAAAATCTAAAACACTCAAGTCAAACATCTAAAAGGAAAACTACAATGTATGAGATAAAAAATACACTGGATGGGATTTACAACATATTAAATGTTACAGAAAAAAGATTAGTAAACTTGAATTCATACCAATAAAAATTCTCTAAAATGAAATAGAGGGGGTGCCTGGCTGTCTCAGTTGTAAGAGCATGCAACTTATGATCTCAGGGTCATGAGTTCAAGCCCCATGTTGGGTATGGAGATTACTAAGAAAAAAGAGAAAGAAAAAGGTAAAGAAAAGAAATACAGAGAGAGAGAAGAACCCTCCAAAATGAAATGAGCAACAGTGAGCTCTAGGACAACCTGAAGCAGCCTACCATATGAGTAATAAGAATCAAGGAAGTGAAAAGGGGGAACAGAAAAAAATCATCTGAAGAAATAATGGCCAAAAATAATACCAGATGAAAATATGGATCTGTACAAAACAATGAACAACACCAGAAGTAGTAAGTATATGGGTAAATACAAAAGATTTTTTGTATTATTTAAATCTCTTTTAAAGATAATTGACTATATAACAAAATAACACTGCAGCATGGAGTTTAAAGCATACATAAAAGTAAAATGGGGGGGCGGGTGGTGAGCACTGGATAGCTCAGCCAGTTATACATACAACTCTTGATTTGGGCTCAGGTCATGATCTTGTGGTTCATGTGATCGAGCCCCATGTAGGGCTCTAAGCTGACTGCAGACAGCCTGCTTGGGATTCTCTCTCTCCCTCTCCCTCTGCCCTTCCCCTCCTTGTGCACTCTCCTGTGTGCTCTCTCTCTCTCTCTCTCTCTCTCTCAAAATAAATAAATAAACAAACATTGTTTTAAAAAGGAGGGGTGCTTGGGTGGTTCAGTTGGGTGGTTGTCCAACTCTTGATTTCAGCTTGGGTCATGATCTTGCAGCTTTGTGAGTGCCGTGTCAGGCTCTGCACTGACAACATGGAGCCTGCTTGGGAGTCTCTTTCTCTCTCTCTCTCTCTCTCTCTCTCTCTCTCTGCACCTCCCCTGCTCGCACACACTCTCTCTCTTAAAATAAATAAACTTTTAAAAAGTAAATAAATAAATGAAATATTTTTTTTTAAAAAAGTAACATGGATGTCAACAATTGCTCAAGTCAGGAGATGAAAATGGAAGAGTACAGTAGTACAGTATGGTTCACACATTACAGGAAAAGTGGCATAGTGACACTTGAAGGTAGAGTGTGTTAAGTTAAACACACCATAAGCTAAAGATATATAAGCCCCCAAAAATGACAAAACAAAGAGTTAAAACTAATAATCCAACAAAATAAATAAAATGCAATGACCAAGAAAAATAATCAAACTAAAACAAAGCTGAAAATAAAGATGGAAGATCAATGAAATAGAAAACAAGTAATAATATACTCAAGCCAAAATATTTAATAATTACATTAAATGGCAGAGATATCAAGTGTGGATAAAAAAAGCAATACTCAACTGCAAGCTACCTATAAAAAAACACTTTAATTACAATGTTCCAAAGAAGTTAAAAGAAAAAGGATTGAGAAAACATATTTTACGTCAACATTAACCAAAAGAAAGCTGGAGTAGCTACATTAATGTCAATGTAGATTGCAAAGAATATTAACACAAACAAAAAAGGCCTTTTACATAGGGACATAAATTCCTAAATGTTCGCACCCCTGATAAAAATCTTCAAAATACATGAAACAAATCTAGCAGAACTGCAAAAACTAAGTAAACAAGCAAATAAATAAGATAAATTTCCTCTAGTCAAAGATTTCAAAATATCCCTCTCAATAATTGACAAAAAAATATTAATAATGTAGGAGAATTGAATAATACCATCAGCCAACTTGACCTAACTGATGTTTATAGAACACTCCATACAACAGCAGCAGAATACACATTCTTTTCAAGCATACTTGGAACATTTGCCAAAATAGAGCATATCCTGGGCCATAAAAGAAGTTGCAATAAATTTAAAAGGATTCAAATCATAAAAAGTATCTTCTCATAGCACACAGGAATTAAATTAGAAATCAAAAACAGACCTCTGGAAAATCTACAATACATGGAAACTAAATGACACATTTCTTTTTTTTTTTTTTAATTTTTTTTCAATGTTTTTTATTTATTTTTGGGACAGAGAGAGACAGAGCATGAACGGGGGAGGGGCAGAGAGAAAGGGAGACACAGAATCGGAAACAGGCTCCAGGCTCCGAGCCATCAGCCCAGAGCCTGACGTGGGGCTCGAACTCACGGACCGCGAGATCGTGACCTGGCTGAAGTCGGACGCTTAACTGACTGCGCCACCCAGGCGCCCCTAAATGACACATTTCTAAACAACTCATGGGTTGAAGAAGAATCAAAAGGGAAATCAGAAGGTATTTGGAACTAAATGAGGATGAAAAGACAACCTTTCAGAATTTGTAGGATGCTACTAAAGCAGGGCTTAAGGGGAAAGTTCTAGCAGTAAACACTTAAAATGGAAAATAAAAGAGGTCTCAATGACCTTAGCATCTACTTAACTAGATAAAAAAGAGAAAACTGAATTCAAAGTAAACAGAAAAAAGGAAATAATAGGGATCAAAACAAAAATCAATGAAATAGACAATAAACATAATAGAAAAAGATAATGATCAAAAAACTTGATAAACTTCTAGTCAGATTTATCATGAAAAAAGAGAAGGCACAAATTGCCAATATCGGGAATGAGAGAGATAATGTCACTAGAGATTATAGATATCAAAAGGATTATAAGGAAATATTATGAATAACTTTTTGCAAATAAACTTGACCATGACATGAAATAGACAAGTCCTCCAAATAATACAAACTACCTGAGCTCACTCATGAAGAAACAAATAAATAGCTCTATAATTTAACAAAGAAATTAAAATTATAGGTAAAAATCTTTCCCTGAAGAAAACTACAGTCCAAAATGATTTTATTGCTGAATTCTACTAAACATTTAAGGAATCAATAATAAGAATTCTACACAAAATCTTCCAAAAATTAAAAAGGACTGAATACTTCCCAACTTCATTCTGTGAAGCTAGTATTACCAATACCAAAACCTGGCAAGGATATTGAACACATAAACACAGTTGCAAAAATTCTTTCTTAAATTTTTTTTCATGTTTATTTTTGAGAGAGCGAAACAGAGAATGAGTGGGGGAGGGACAGAGAGAGAGGAGACACAGGCTCTGAAGCAGGCTCCAGGCTCTGAGCCATCAGCACAGAGCCTGATGCGGATCTCAAATTCCTGAATAAGGAGATCATGACCTGAGCTGAAGTTGGACGTTCAACCAACTGAGCCACCCGGGCGCCCCTCAAAAATTCTTTTTAAAATGTTTTTTAGCAAACTGAATTCAACAGTGTAGTAAAAGGCTAATAATATATCATGACCAAGAGGAATTTATCCCAGGAATACGAGATTTGTTTACATTTGAAAAGCAACTGATGTATTTCATCATTTTAACACCTTTACATAAGAAAATAAAACAAACTAAAAAAGAAAAATGATATGATCTTTTTTTTAAAATGTTTATTTTTGAGAGAGAGACAGAGCACGCATGTGGGAGGGGCAAAGAGAGAGGGAGACACAGAATCTGAAGCAGGCTTCAGGCTCTGACATGTCAGCACAGAGCCTGACACAGGGCTCAAACCCATGAACCATGAGATCATGACCTGAGCCAAAGTCGGACGCTTAACTGACTGAGCCACCCAGGCACCTACTTTTAAATTTTTAAAATAAATACTTAATGAATTTGTTTTTGCTGTTAAAAATCCAAAGAATACAAATGTTTGGAGGAAAAAGTTCAAATTCTTGCTGCCTACCCAGTGAGATGGACAGTCTACCCTTCACCTCCAGCCGTTACTCATTATTAATACAGAAGTATCCCCTTATCCACAGGGCACATTTTCCAAGACTCAGGTGATGCCTGAAACCACAGATATTACCAAACCCTAGGTATACTATGTTTTTTCCTATAGTACATGCCTATGATAAAGTGTAATTTATAAATTAGGCACAGTAAGAGATTAACAATAATTAACAGTAAAACAATTATAACAATATACTGTAATAAGTGTTATATGAATGTAGTGTCTCTCAAAACATCTTATTATACTGTAGTCACTCTTCTTGTGATGATGTGATATGATAAAATGCCTATGTGATCAAATGAAGTGAGGTGAATGATGAAGGCACTGTGATGTAGAATTAGGCTACTATTGACTAATGATCTGTCAGAAGGAGGATCATCTGCTTCCAGACTACAAAGGACCACAGGTAACTGAAATTGCAGGACAGAATCCCATTGAAGGGCAGGGGGGTTGGAGGGGGAGCACGTTGCTGGAGAGACTACTATAGTTCTATATGCTTCCTTCCTAATATTGTTGCACCATTTATATACACATGTATGTGTATATATATTCAGGTTTAATTCAAATAGTGCAATCAAACCCATCCATCCTTACCCAGATTCACTGCTAATATTTCACCACATACAAATATTTACTTTTGCTTTTTAACATAAGCATTTATCTAACCTCTAAAGTAGGACTTATTAAGACTATAGTTACTAAAGTTGAAATTTTATCAATACTTCTAAGAAAAGATCATTCATATATATTTTTTGTTTCATATATATTTTATGGGAAATAATATTCTTGTCAGTACTGAAAGTTGATATCTCAAAACCTTTTAGGCTCAACAAATCTGCTTACTTCTGGTAACTCACTGCCTTTAAGAGTCAGAAACACTCAGGTATAATGCCCCATGAAAACAGTAATAGATACACCTTTCACTGAAAAAGAAAATTAACAAGTAAGAATTCCTTGGGTTTTTTTTAGAAAAAATTCAAACTCGAGGTGCCTGGGTGGCTCAGTCAGTTAAGCGTCCGACTTTGGCTCAGGTCATGGTCTTGCAGTTTGTGAGTTCGAGCCCCATGTCAGGCTGTGTGCTGACAGCTCAGGGCCTGGAACCTGCTTCGGATTCTGTGTCTCCCTCTCTCTCTGCCCCTCCCCTGCTCATGCTTTGTCTCTATCTCAAAAATAAATTAAAAAAAAAAAACATTAAAAAAAAAGAAAAGAAAAAATTCAAAATCTAGTGTTTAAATAGAGGAAATAAGGTGAGTTCTATTTCAATTCCTCTTCCTTCCAGTTTATAAACATTGTTTATAAACATTGGAATTTTACTAATTTCCTGGATAACAAATGGAAGTAATGCTCTCATTTGGGGCTTTTCCACTTATAATTCCATCATCATGATCTCAAAAACAAAGACCCGGTGGAATCTTGATTTCAACGGACTCCTTCAAAAGGCTTACACGTAATGTGGTTGATATTACATGAAATTTAAACTTCAGAAATTACACCATGTGTGAAATATTCATTTGCATTCTTGTCCTTTCAAGTGATTCATAACAGTCCAAGGAAGAAGATAAACTTGAGAATTACCAGTTTTCTACTTAAAGAAAACAGAATTCAAGGGCCTGCCTCTAACACAACCTCATCTAAAGAACAAAAAGAAATGCAAGGTGCCAGACATATTATTTTTAAGGGAAAAGTTTAACAAAACAAAAGGAAAAAGCAGATATCACCTGCCTCCAAGGAAAAATGACTTACTTATTAGCAGGTCTGAACAGGGAAAAATTGCCCAAGGTGAAATCTTTCATAAAATAAAATTGCATAGTGTATATTAAGCTGACTATACTAAAAAACTGGCTTCAAAATAAAGTACACACAAAAAAGCTCAACAAAATATTAGCAAATGGAATCCTGCAGTATATTAAAAAGAATAATAAATGCAAACAAGTGTAAGAATAATAAACGTAAACAAGTGTAGTTTATCTAGGCAACTTAAGGCTGATTCAATATTCAAAAAAAATCAATATTATCTATCATATAAGAAAAATCACAACATAACATCAATAGAACAGAAAAAGTATTTATCAAAATTTCAACACCCATCAGGATGAAAATTCTCAGCAACCTAGTAATAGAAGCGTACTTCTTTAACCTGATAAAGGGTATGTGTAATTAACCTGTACCTATCATAGTAAATGGTGAAAGATGGAATACTTTCCACCTATGAATAGGAACAACACAATGATATCTACATTCACTGTTCTGACAAGAAAAGATATATAGACTAGAGAGGTGCCTGCGTGGCTCAGTCAGTTAAGCATCCGACTTTGGTTCAGGTCATGATCTCACAGTTCGTGGGTTCGAGCCTTACGTTGGGCTCTGTGCTGACAGCTCAGAGCCTGGAGCCTGCTTTGGGTTCTGTGTCTTCCTCTCTCTCTGCCCCTCCTCCGCTCATGCTCTCTCAAAAATAAATAAATGTTAAAAAAAATTTTTTTTAAATATATATAAACTAGAAAAGAAGGAGTAAAACTGTACCAATTTGCAGATGCAAGAACGTCTATGTAGAAAATCCCAGGGAATCTACAAAAAAACACTTATAGAACTAATATGAATAAAATTTCAGGTTACAAGGTCAACAAACAAAAATCACTTAAATTTCTATATACTAGAAACACATAATATGAAATAAAAAAAGTTAAGTTTCACTTATAATAGCTCCTACAAAATGGAAATAGTTAGGTATAAATCTAACAAATCATAGCAAGGATGAAAAAAACCAAAGAGTACTTAAATACATAGAGGGACACACAGTGTCAGAAGATTCAACATATTAAAGATGTCAATTTTCACTAAAATGATGTATAGATTTAATGCAATATCAAAATCCATGCAAGGCTTTTTTTTTTCTTTTTTTGAGATATAGGTAAATTCATTCTTAAACATTATATGGTAGGACAAAAGTACCAGAATAGCTAAAAGAATTTTTACAAAAGAAAATTAAGTTGAAGGAATCACACTACTAAATTTTATGACTTACTGTAATGCTACTGTAATAAAGACAGTATCATACTGGCTAAGAAATATAAATAAAAATACTAGTGAAGGCAATGAAACAGAATAGACAGTCCAAAATTAGACTCATACAAATATGGCCTAAGGTGCAAAAGCAATTCAACTAAGACTAGACTTTTTTCAACAAGTGATGTTGGAACAAGAGGTCATCTATATGCATGCAAAAAGAAAAATTAACCTCAAACTAAACTCTTTATCTTACACAAAGATTAACTCCAACGGATCATAGATCTAAATATGAAACACAAAACCATGAAACTTATAGAAGAAAATGTAAGAGAAAATCTTTATGACCTAGGGTTAGATGAAGAGTTCCAAAAGCAAAATCCATTTAAAAAATTAGTAAATCAGACTACATCAAACTTTAAAACTTTGAATCTAAGAAAATTCAGTTTAAAAAAACCAAAAAGCCAAGTCTCAAGAATATATAAAGAACTCTGAAAACACAAAAGTAAAAAACAATCTCATTAGGCAATGGGCAAACATTTTAGTAGATATTTCTTCAAAGAATGGCCAGAACACATGAGGAGATGTGCAACATCATTAGTCATTAGGGAAATGCAAATAAAATACACAAGATAACACTTCATACCCATTAGGGATGGGTATAATCAAAAAGACTGATAAAACTGTTGATCTGGATATGGAGAAATTGGAACCCTCATACATTTGCTGGTGGGAATGTAAAATGATGCAGTTATCTTTTGAAAAACAGTCTGGCAGTTCAGTACAAGATGAAACATAGAGCTACCATATGACCCAGGAATTCCACTACCAGTATATACGCAAGCGAAATGGAAACGTGTCCACACAAAAACCTGTACATGAATGTTCATAGCACATTGTTCATAACAGCCCCAAACCAGAAACAGCCCCAAACCTGCCCTTCTACAGGTGAATAAACAAAATACAGTATATCCATATAATGTAATACTAAGTAATAAAAAGGAACAAGCTGCTGATAAGGCAACAACTTAGATGAGTCTCAAATATTTTATGCTAATTGAAAGAACTGAGGACCCAAAGGTTATAAACCGTATGATTCCATTTATAAGTCATTCTCAAAAAGATAAAGCCATAATAATGGAAAACATAACAGTGGTTGTCAAGGGTTATAAGTGGTAGGAGTGTGACAACAAAGAGACAGCATGAGGAAGTTTGTTGGAGTGATAAAACTGCCCTGTATCCTGATGGTGGTGGTGGTTACTCGGATCTAAACATGTGTTAAAATATATAAAGCTCTACACTAAACAAACAAAAAGGTCAATTTAATCGTACAATAACTTAAACAATAAAATTTTTTCAAAGAATAACAGACAAAATTCTACTAATCCCAGAAGCTTCCTATGAGAAGTAAAAAAATAAACTTGGCCAAATTGGAGTGTTTAGGGCCAAGTAAATAGGATTTTTTTTTTTTCTGAAGGTCTCTGATTACTTAGAATTAAAAAAAGGCGGTTGTTGAGCGTTTCATAATTTATGTTATAGTTTCCCTAAAAGCAGGCCCTGAATAAGAATTTCAGTGCAAGTAGTTTATTTGGGAGATAATCCTAAGAAACTGTGGTAGAGGAGTAGGGGAGAGAAGGCAGCCATGGTGTACATTAATGAGAAGGCTACAGCTGTGGGCAAGTGGAGCTCAGCCATGCCTAGGAATTCTGAGAGACAGTCAGTGCAGTGCATGCATCAGAGTTAGCTCACTCAAAGGGTAAGGGAGCCAGAGGCTTTTCTCTCAATTTCTGTAAGTCATCAGTTGAAGGATACTCCTGAAGTAGCAGGCACGAATATCCCATAACTTCTAGCCTGCCCATGTTCAGGGGCAGAGCCGGCTCCAAGGGACAAAGCCCTCAAGCTAAAAATCATAGGTGCTGGCAATCAGATGTTGAGACAATGTACAAAGAATTGCAAGGTGCTGAGGAAAAATGGGCAGGGTGCTGAAAGCATTTGCTCCAATGGGTAAACATGTATAGTTGGACATTAATAGAATTATCTCTGAAATAAAACCCAAGAAACTGTCTCTGGAGGGTCAGAGTAGAAAAGACATTTCACTTTTTATCCTTTTTGAATTTTCCACCATGAACATAAATATTACCTTTTCCAGGCTACTGTAATTATTTAAGAGAAAGATGATGGCAGCTAGGATTGTGCTCATGGTGTTGGGGATGGTGAAAAATTAATGAATTATTTTAAAGGTGCAGTTAATAGGATGAATGTTTTATGTGAGGGAAAGATGAGAACCTAAAATGAGATTTAGGTTTGGGGTCTGAGCAATTGCAGGTATTGTAAAGTGAGGTCAACAATAGTCCCATTGTCATAGGGCTGTTGTGAATATGAAAGTGGGTTTGAACAGTGTCTACCATGCTCAGTACTGCCCAATAAAAGTTACATAAAAAAAAAGTAGGCTTTTACATACACTGAGTTATATTTATAGGTTTCCTATATTCCTAATGAAACTGAAACAAGATCATTAAGATTATTTTAATTTTTAATTATTTTAATTTTTAATTAAAATTATTAAATTCCTTACTAAGTTGAAATTAAGAGACAGCACTGTCTTTAACAAATGACTTGCAAGGAAGAAGAAACCAACAATTAAAAGCAACATGTGGACCCTGTCTGGATGCAAATTCAAGCAAACCAAAAGACAATGAAAGAGCAATACCCATACGTAAACAAATGAAGAAACATGAAGATTGTTGGATATTTGGTGATATTTTTTTAAAATTTTTTTTAATGTTTATTTATTTTTGAGACAGGGAGAGACAGCATGAACAGGGGAGGGTCAGAGAGAGAGGGAGACACAGAATCTGAAACAGGCTTCAGGCTCTGAGCCATCAGCACAGAGCCTGCCACGGGGCTTGAACTCACGGACCGCGAGATCATGACCTGAGCCGAAGTCGGACGCTTAACCAACTGAGCCACCCAGGCGCCCCGGATATTTGGTGATATTAAGGATTTATTGTTATTTTTTTGGGTATGAGAATGATACTGAAGTTGTGTTAATAAACAAAAAGAGGTCTTATTTTTTAGAAATACACACTGAAATATTTATGAATGAAATGATAACTAAGTTGAACCATATGCAATCATTTTGTAGGTTGAAATTGGATGGATATATACAATTTCATATGGTCCAATTAATATAATTATCTGTGGTTTTTTCAAAATAATCTAGCTGGAAAAGTGTGAGGCTGGTGAGTGGATAAGGCTTATAGCTGAAAAAAGAATGGCCTAGTGGTAATGGTGGTTGTAGCTGAATGAATGAACAGTTCACTATTCTCTATTTTGATGTTTTAATTTTTTCTGTTTTGAATGAAAAAAAAAAAACTGAGGACAAAACCCCGCCTTAAACTATGCCTTGCCCAATGCTTATTAGCACTCTATATGACACATAGTAAATATAAAAAACGTGGATGTTGAAATGATGTCTAGATTGCTAGTCTTCTTAGAAAGGCCCATGTGTAAGAAATGAAGGGCTAACAAAAACACAGCTACCTGTGTAACTGACAAACTAGAGAGGGACTAAAAACAGTAGAAACAAACTGGTTAGACTAACCAAGGAAGACAAATAGAAAAACAAAAATTAGAAAGAAAACGTTCTTCAAATTTTGTCAAACTCTCATGTGACTTATTTTGCAACACTTCTTTCTGCATTTTACTATCACTTAAAAGTTATGACAGCTATACATTCCTTACATTACAATCCCTTTTACCTACTTTTAATTAGTGTTTTAATGATTTCATTTAGGCTAATTAAAAAACATTTGCTCTGAATTCCATTACCTATCTCTGTTTCTTAGATATGGATGTAAGTATAAACTAGATGAAGGACACAGAAAGTTTTAAATATGTCTAAAAGCTCTCCAGAATCTTTTATCACATACACACACTAAAAGAGATTTCCTGCTTACCTATATTTATACACACACACACACACACACACACACATATATATTTAAATTTGTATTTATTTAGGTAATCTCTATACCCAATGTGGGGCTTGAATTTACCACTCCAAGATCAAGAGTCACATGCTTTTCTGAATGCGCCAGTCAGGCACCCTTCTACACGTTTTAAATACAATTTGCTAAATATAGCCAATGTTAGTAAGAATAGACTCATTCTATCTTAGATGTCTCTAGAAAAGTTTACTGACATAATAAGTTTAAATTACAAACATCATATTTCTTTAATATTATGAAAAACATTTTAATAATTACAGCTGTCAAACAATGAAATTAATTATCTCCTAGAGAATAAGAAACACTTACTAGACGTATTAAACCAGAAGCTAGATGGCAATTTATCAGACATAGTGAAAAATAGATTCATAAAGAAAGCTGAACTTGATAATCTCATGGCCTTTGGCACCAGATAGAAAGGAACTGAATCCTGAGTCTGGCCCTAATTTAGGTTATGGTTTTGGTGAATTTCTCTGAACCTCAGTTTTTCTTGAGCATAAAATAACTTATTATTTTGCTGATAAGATTAAGTGATATAATGCATGTGGATTATTCAGCATAGTACCTGGAGATAGAAAATGATTAATAAACCCTATTATAGAACCACTGGCCCGTCACAAGCTGGTACTCAGACATACTAGCAATAAATATCATTTTCATTATTACTGTTATTGCTATCATTGTAAAAGGGGAAGGTCACTGATGACTGGAAGAGAGTAAACCTTTTACCTGAGACCTAAAAAGTAGGATAAAAGAGGGAAGAAAAAACCATTGTTGGGGGATAGGATTCAAGTCCTATATATCAGTAATTACTATAAGCAATAGGAGGAGTGATGGTGACTCTGAAAAGGATGGTAATTAATTCAACTAGTTTACTGAACAACAACTTTGTGCCAAGCAATGAAAATATAATAAAAAAGATAAAATCCACGTGGGAGTTTACTTGCTAGTGTTTCTGGTGATTCTGATGATGCACTGCTACTTAAACATAAAGTAATTCAAGACAACACCTAAACCAAAATATGTATATAATAACTGTCTCCTTAGTCAAGAGGACTGAGTCAAGAGGGCTAGAAATAGTTACATCTCTTAAAAGCTTTGCAAAGGAATGACACTTCAAATTACAGCGGTATCTAATACAGAAGCCACCAAATATTAGTTACATAAACCTCACAAAACACCTGTAATGAAATCTTTTGGCAGCCAAGGACCAAATAAAAGTATGTTCCCAAGTATCAATTCAATCCATGGCTGAGATTTCCATGACAAAAACAAGCCAAACTTTACTGTAAATGGTGACTGACTGGAACACTGCACAAGAGCTATCATTCTTCAAAACACAGGATACAGTATAACTTGTGACTTGGAAATAAACCAAAACATACATCTAAAGAAGCTAATGAAATATGATTGAAGCAATTCAAAATTTGTTAGTTTTAGTTCTCATGAGCTTTATAAAAATATGTTTGGTATGAAATGCTAACACTGTTTTTGATAAGACCTGTCTAAACAAGATGAGTACTATTTACCAAAACAGAAAAACAATGTTTTAGCCTGATATGAGTGGTTGGCTAGCTTTGAATTCTATCATCTATCAGTCACCAACAATATTTACTGCTTGTTTACTTAATGCAGCCTTTCTGAGAAAGGCACTTACAGAATATTCACTAGCTGCTAAATATTATTGTTAGAAGCAGCAACCAGAGATGGTTATCTATTTAAGCTGTTTATCTTTGTCCCTTAAAAAATTATAGCAAATAGAACAAAATGTTCTACTGCAAAAGCTGAGTCTAAATGTATCTGGATAATAGCAAATAGTGTTTCCTTGGAACTTCAGAGGTAACAATCTCTGAAAAAGCAGCCTGGAGGGAAAATTTTCTTTTCAATTATTACATTATCAAAAAATAAAACCTATAAAGAGAAAATTGTTCTTTTGAAAAATCATCATCTAAATCAGTATTCACAGAAGAGAGAAAGATTGGCTGTAATACCACAAGAGTATGCCTCATCCCAACCATCATGACAAATAAGAATGAAGATTTAATAGCAAGGGCAAACCTACATAACGAACAAAAAAGATAAAGAAGAAATGGCTTAGTGGTCTCCAATCAGATTAGCTCATGGAAAAATATTTGGCATATAAAATAATAGCATTGTCATGTTTACATAGCACCTTGGCATTTTTAAAGCCCGATGGCTTTAAATCAAAGATCAGTCCTCAGTAAAGTTTTTGCTCACTTCCTGAAGCCTAAGTTGCATCTTTCTTTAGGTCCTCTTAAATTGTTGTTTAATATCTGTATTTAAGCATTTATCACAGACTATGCTGTATTATAACTGGTTATAGAACAAGCTGTATGTCCCACTGTATTATAAATAGCCATAGGACTGTGTTTTATTCAATTTCCTTAGAACCTAACTATATGTCTTTCTCCAAACAGGTGCTAAGTAAAACCTTGTTGAATTGAACTCTATCATCTTTTATAATGTTCACAACTATCCCATGAGATAGGGGAAGAAGATATTAATTATACTTGTTTCATAAGGGAAGAAGCAAATATGGAAAGGTTAAATAATGTTCCCAAATTAATCCAGATAAGTTCCAGGATCTCAAGCTTCTAAGCTAACGATGTCTCTTTGTATGACAGTGTTTAGAAGACTTGGGCAGCAGAAATTCGTGGAGAAGTAACTCACAGAATTTAGAATGAAACTAAGTAATACAAGTAACCAATGCTCTATAAAGAAACCACTTCTGTATTATCTATTGCAGAGGACCAAAAGAAGAATAACATTTGATTTATAACCCTGAGTTTTTCTTGTCTTTTCTTATTCACTGAGAATCTAGAAGAGTTAAGCCAGGTATATTTATTCTGAAATCTCCTAACCGGGAAATGTGACTTCAAATCAGAATAGCATAATGGTAAACTTTGATCACTAATTGCACACCAAAAACATGGCCAGGATACATAAAATATATGAAAAGATAACACAAAACACATAGGTTCAAAAACAAGATAAAAATTTCTAGCAGCCAGGGCGCCTGGGTGGCTCAGTAGGTTGAGCGTTTGACTCTTGATTTTGGGTCAGATCATGATTTCATGGTTCATGAGTTCGAGCCCTGTGTCAGGCTCCATGCTGACAGTGCAGAATCCTTGGGATTTTCTCTCTCTCCCTCTCTCGCCACCCCTCCCACGTATGCTCTCTCTTTCTCAAAATAAATACATAAACTTAAAAAAATTTCTAGCAGCCTGGGGTGCCTGGGTGGTTAAGTCAGTTAAGCTTCCAACTTTGGCTCAGGTCATGATCTCGCGGTTTGTGAGTTCGAGCCCCACCTTGGGCTCTGTACTGACAGCTCAGAGCCTGGAGGAGCCTGCTTTGGATTCTGTGTCTCCCTCTCCCTCTGCCTCTCTCTCTCTCTCTCTCAAAAGTAAATAAACATTAAAAAATAATTTTAAACAAATTCTAGCAGCCAGTAATAAAACAGAAATGGTTAATAAAAAGTAAAGCTGGCTAAAAGCTCAGGCCTTTGATTACAGACCTTAAAAAGGAGTGGCAGTGTTCAGTACCATACCAGCCCTTGCCCTCCAGAACCGAGCTAGTTCAAGAAAGAAGGCTAGGAAACACACACACACACACACACACACACACACACACACACACCAACCTCCAGTGAGGGCTTTTATTTTACTTCATTAAAAATTTTTTTTGTCAATGTTTATTTATTTTTGAGAGAGAGACAGAGTACGGATAGGGAAGGGCAGAGACAAAGGGAGACACAGAATCCAAAGCAGGCTCCAGGCTCTGAGCTGTCAGCACAGAGCCCAACACAGGGCTCGAACCCACGAACCGTAAGATCATATCTGAGCCGAAGTTGGACACTTAACCGAAGCCACCTAGGCCTTTTAGGAAAATGTCTAAGGGAGAGGGTGCTGGCATAATCTATTAACATGTTACCAGAAACTGAAGCAAAGTACCAAATGTTTCTATCTTATCTCCAATATAACTTATAACAAAATAAATGAAATTCTGGAATAAGACTTAGTTCTAGATTGAGGACAAGGAGGGTTTAACTGAAAATTAACTGAATACCTAGAAAGAGGTATGAGCACACTGGAAAGAAGGGGAGAGAAAAACAACAGCAGAAAAATAACTCCCACCCAAAATGAGCCGGCACACCAATATTCAGAATCATATGGAGAAATCTAATGCTAAAAATTACAGTCAGAAAAATCAATAATCACTACATGAATTTATTCAATATGAAAATAATTTTAAGGAAATAAATATTTAAAACATTACAAGTAAATTCATACAGAATTTTCACAGGGATACATGAGGGCAAAACTTCAGGTTAAAATGAACAAGAAATAATGAAAACAAAATAAAGGGGGAAAATGTAGGTATGAAAAGAACCCAATTAGAAAATGTAAAAATATGGGTGCCTGGATGGCTCAGTTGGTTAAGTGTCCAACTTTAGCTTAGGTCATGATCTTGCTTCTGATCCTCAATCTCCCTCTCTCACTTTCTCTCTCTCCCTCAAAAATAAAAATAAACATTAGAAAAAAGAAAATGTGAAAATAAAAAATTCGGTCATTGATATAAAAAATCAATAGATGAAACAGACTTTTCTCTAGATAGACTGAAGGCAGACGTCTTGAATTAGAAGATAGTCCTGATGCATTCACTGAGAACTCAGCAGAGTCAGAAAAAAATTTTAATTGAAACTACAGCTAAAATTTTTTAAGTTTATTTATTTAAGCAAGTGGGGTAGAGGCAGAGAGGCAGAGAGAGAGAGAGAGAGAGAGAGAGAGAGAGAGAGAGAGAGAGAGAATGAATCCCAAGCAGGCTCCACACTGTCAGCATAGAGCCCGATGTGATGCTTAAACCCCCAAACCATCAGATCATGACTTGAGCTGAGATCAAGAGTTGGACGTTTAACCAACTGAGCCACCCAGGTGCCCCTGAAACTAGAGTTAAAAGACATATAAGGTGGATTGAGAGGCTGCAAAGGGACTGAAAGAATGGTTGAAGAAACAATAACTGCTGAAAAATTGAGAACATGAGAAAAATCAATCTTCAGATTAATAGTGAAACTGAATATTTGGAGTCAGCATCCAGAAAAGACTCCTTGAGATTATTTTTTAGTCTATGATTTTCCTATAGATTTCTCCCCTTCTCAACATCCTACTAGTCTATCAAATTACAATTCTTGTGAAAACTAAGGTTAAGGGGGCCAGTTGGATCAGATGATGTCTGACGAGGTTTTAGGGGTAGTTCTAGTAACCCAACTATAAGCACTAGAGTTAACAGATGGGAGTGGAATATAGAAATTCTACTATCAGGGCTCCAGAGTGAGTTCACTTGACAAGCAGGGAAAATGCAGTCAGATGGTGCCTTTACTCTTCTGCTTTATCTCCCTCTTCCATCCAGTTCAAGTAAACTCAAGTAATAAGTCAAATTTGCAAAAAGCACTTATGGAGTACAAGGTCCTGTACTACATACTATGTAGGGTACAAAAGCTGTCTTCTCTTCAAGACTTTCCCATTTAGATAAGATAAAAATTGAAAAGTAAATGATGGGCCAAGATGCAGTAACAGGGAACTAGACTTAATCTCCTGCCAAAACCAATTTAAAAAAAAAACTGGACAAAATATATGACTTAACAGTTTTCAAAACACTAGACATAAGTTAATAAAGTACAATGATCTATGAGAGATGAGCGGACCCCTATGATTGCCCCAGTTACCCACACTGAGCTTCCAGGCTGTAGTGTCTAAACTGAAAAGACACGGCAGATATCCAGAAAGACTAAGAAGCTAGAGTTTGCAGAGCAGAGTATCACAGAAGAGAGAAATGTTCTGAGATAAAACTCCAGAGATTTGCAGAGAATTTCCCTCAAATATCCAAGAGTATAGATCATAAGCAGAAGAAGACAAATAATAAAGATCAGAGGGATTTTTTTAAAACAGGATATACAAAGACAATGGAGAAAAATCCATGAAACCGAAAGCTGGTTCTCTGAAAAGCTCAAAAAAATTTATAAAACTCTAGCCAAACTGACCAAAGAAAAAAAGAGAAGACACAAATTATAACAGGAATTAAAAAAAAATTACCACAGATCCAACATTAATATTAGAATAAAGGAGTACTTCAAAAAAACTTCATGCTCATAAACTCAACAACTCACATGAAAAAGGTAAAATCTTAAAAAGACACAAAAGAAATAGGTTTCTTGAATAGTCCTATGTCTCTGAACTTCTAATCTTCCAACAACCAAAAAAAGGCCTGGGCCTTATTGGTTCACTGGCAATCCAGTTAAACATTTCAATAAGATACAATATTAATTCTCCATAAAAATTTCTTGAAAATAGAAAAGAAAGATTTCCAAACCTACTTTTTGAGACAAGTGCTACAGTGAGACCAAAACCAGACAAAGTCATAACAGGAAAACTACAAATATCCCTTGGACGAATATCCCTCATGAATACAAATGAAAAATCCCCCCAAAATGTTAGCAAATTGTATCCAGTGATATGCAAAAAGAATACATCTAAGTGAAGTTGATCCTGGTAATTTAAGGCTAATTCAATATTTGCAAATTGATCGGTGCAATTCACCGTATCAAGAGACTTAAAAAAATCTCCATATGATCGACTTGATAGAGGAAAAAGCACTTGACAAATTGTGACATCCATTTATGATTTAAAACTTGCAGCAAACTAGGAATAGAAGAAAATTGCCCAGCCTGAAAAAGGTTATCAGGCCCAAACTTAAAGCTAATATCATATATAATGGCGAAACACTGGTTTTTGCCCTCATATATGGAGCAGATAAGGATACTTGTCATCACCACTACTACTTAACACTGTAGTGGATGTGCAACAAGTGCAACAAGATAAGGAGAGAGGCACACAGATTAGAAGGGAAAAAACAAAATTTTCTTCTCTGCTTGTGACATAACTATCTATGAACAAGTCTAAAATAATCTACAAAAGCTACTAGAACTAGTAAGTGAGTTTAGCAAGGGAATAAAACACAAGAGCGACTATTTTTAAGTACCATTTACAAGTGCATCAGAAAACATGAACTACTTAGAAATAAATTCAACAAAATATATACAGGATCTATATGTAAAAAACTACAAAACAATAATGAAAGAAATAAAAAAATCTCTCGACAAACTCTAATTCCAAGAGATATATGTACTCCTATGTTTACTGCAGTATTATTTACCAGAGCCAAATTATGGAAGCAGCCCAAGTGTTTTTCGATAATGAATGAATAAGACAAAGAGGACGTGTACACACACACACACACACACACACACACACACATATATCTATGTACACACACACACACACATATGTACACAACAGAGTATTATCCAGCCCCCAAAAATGAAATCTTGCCATTTGCAACAACATGGATGGATCTAGAGAGTATAATGCTAAACCAGTCAGAGAAAGAAATAAGCTAGTCAGGGAAAGAAAAATACCACATGACTTCACACAACTTGTATGATTTAAGAAACAAAACAAATGAACAAAGGGGAAAAAAAGAAACAAACAAGAAAACAAACACTTACTATAGAAAACAGATGGTTACCAGAGGGGAGGTGGGGGGGGGGGCATGAGTAAAACAGTTGAAAGGGATTAAAAGTACACTTATCTTTTTTTTTAATCTTGATTTTTAAAAGAGAGAGAGAGAGAGCATGTGCATGAGAGGGGGAGGGGCAGAAAGAGAGGGGGACAGAGGATCTGAAGTGAGTTCTGTGCTGACAGCAGAGAGCCAGATGCAGGGCTTGAATCCACAAACCATGAGATCATGACCTGAGACAAAGTCAGATGCTAAACCAACTGAGCCACCCATATGCCCCTAAAAGTATACTTATCCTGATGAGCACAGAGTAACACATTGGAATTGTTCCATCACTATATTGTACATCTGAAATTAATACAACTACATTGGAATTAAAATTAAAAAAAAAAAAACAAACAACGGGGCGCCTGGGGGGCTGAGTCAGTTAAGCGTCCGACTTCAGCTCAGGTCATGATCTCACAGTTCATGGGTTTGGGCCCCGCGTTGGGCTCTGCACTGGCAGCTCAGAGCCTGGAGCCTGCTTCGGATTCTGTGTCTCCTTCTCTCTCTGTTCCTCCCCTGTTCATGCTCTGTTTCTCTCTCTCGCTCTCTCAAAAATAAAGATTAAAAAAATTTTTTTTAATAAAATAAAAAAAAATAAAGAGCTACCATGCTAACAGATCGGGAAATTTAATTTAGTTAATATGTTACTTCTCTCCAAATTGATATATAAATTGAACACAAGCCCAGTCAATTGTAGTAGGATTGTTTTTTTATACAATTGTTTCTCGGCCTTTTGGCTAAGATCAAGTGTAGGATTGTTTTTTATACAAATCTACAACCTGACTCTAAAGTTTATGTGGAAATGCAAAGGAAGTAGAATAGCCAAAATAATTCTGAAAAGAAGAAAAAAGCTAAAAACCTCATAGTACTAGGTTTCATGACCTAATATAAAGGAAGCTACAGTAATTAAGAAAGGATGATAAATATCAATGGAACAGAATGGACAATGTCCAAAAATAGGTGCATACATATATAAAAACTTGATTTTTACAAAGGCAATTCTACAGAAAAAAGAATATTTTCTCCAAAATGGCACTGGAACAATTAGACATCCCTGCCCACAAAAATAATCTTTGAACCATAACTTGTACAAAATATAAAAATTAACTTAAAATGAGTTGTAGAACTAAATGGAAAGGATACTATATAAAACTACTAGAAGAGGGGTGCCTGGGTGGCTCAGTGGGTTTAGCATCAGACTCTTGATTTCAGCTCAGGTCATGATCCCAGCATCATGGGATTAAGTCCTCTATCAGGCTCTGCACTGAGCATAGAGACTGCTTAAGATCTTTTCCCTCCCTCTGCCCCTCTTCCCAGCTCATGCTCTCTCTCTAAAATACAATACAATACAATACAATACAATACAATACAATACAATACAATATAATAACTACTAGAAGAAAACATAAAAGAAAATCTTCGTCGATCTCAGGTTAGGCAAAGCTTAGATACGATGCCAAAAAAAGAGAGAAAATTTATAAAGCGGATTTCACCAAAACAAAAAACTTCTGCACTTCAAAAGACATTGTCCTAAAAATGAAAACATAAACTACAGATTGGGAAAACATTTGCAAAACATATACACGTATAGAGAGCATATAAAAAACTTCTCTTATAATTCAATAAGGAAACAACTCAATTTTAAACACAGGTAAACATTTGAATAGACATTTTACCAAAGAACAAATTTCAGATGACAAATAACCACAATAAATACCAATACACACTTACAGAATGGCTAAAATTAAAAAGATTGAAATCTACCAAGAAGAACTAGGAAGTCTTATGCACTGCTTGTAAGAATGCAAATTGATAAAATGTGTTTGGAAAACAGTTTAGCAGTTTTCTTAAAAACGTAAACATATACCTAACATATGATTCAGTCATTTAGCTTTTAGGAATTTACCCAAGAGAAATGAAATCATGTGTAAACATAAAGACTTTACATGAATTCTCTTTCACAGCTTTATTCATAACAGCCAACAACTGGAAACAACCAAATGTCCATTAACAGGCGAATGGATAAAACTGTGGTACACACATACAATGAAATACTATTACTCAGCAATAAAAAGACACAATTTATTGATATATGCAACAACGGATATGAATTTCACTCAATAATGTTGAGTGAAAGAAGCTAAATCAAAAATGTTGCATGATTCTATTTATATTAAATATTCTGGAAAATGCAAAATGATCTATAGTGACAGAAGGTCTAGGAATGTAAAAGAGGGAAAGAGAAAGGTAACTTGGTAAATGATACATATACATTCATTTTCTTGATTGTGTTAAAGATTTTATGGGAGTACACATATATCACTCAAACTGTATCTTAAATATGTATGATTTATTATACTTCATTGAAAAAACATATGTAAATAAATAATTCCAGAACTCTGAGAACTTGAAATATTTGATTTTCTTAAAGAGTGAAAGTAAAGAGGTGCCTGGGTGGCTCAGTCAGTTAAGTGTCTGACTTCGACTCAGGTCCTGATCTCATAGGTTGTAAGCTTGAACCCCGTGTCGGGTTCTGTGCTTGACAGCTCAGAGCCTAAAGCCTGCTTCAGATTCTGTGTCCACCTCTCTCTTTGTCCCTCCCCCACTCATGTTGTCTCTCTCTCTCTCAAAAATAAACATTAAAAAATATTTATAATAAAATAAACAGTGAAATTAAATGGCCCCATGATTTTGTATATGTTAAGTACCTAACAAATTTTTGTATTTTTTTGAATGTTTATTTATTTTGAGAGAGAGAGAAAGCATGAGTAGTAGAATGGCATAGAGAGAGGAAGAGAGAGAATCCCAAGCAGGTTCCACACTGTCAGCACAGAGCTCAAAGCAGGGCTCAATCTCACAAACCATGAGATCATGACCTAAGCCGAAATCAAGAGTCAAACACTTAACCAACTGAGCTACCCAGGCACACCAACTTAACCAATTTTTTTTTTTTTAAATTTTTTAACGTTCATTTATTTTTGAGACAGAGAGAGACAGAGCATGAACGGGGGAGGGTCAGAGAGAGGGAGACACAGAATCTGAAACAGGCTCCAGGCTCTGAGCGGTCAGCACAGAGCCCGACGCGGGGCTCGAACTCACAGACCGCGAGATCGTGACCTGAGCTGAAGTCGGACGCTTAACCGACTGAGCCACCCAGGCGCCCCAACTTAACCAATTTTTAATGTCTTTCCCCCAGTTAAATTTTAATCCACACTCCATCAAAATCATTATAATAGCTTCTCTTGAAAAATAATGAACTAACTGGTCTATTTCCTGTTCATCTGAAAATTTTACCCACAAATCTTTTAAGAAATTAAGCTACAGAAAATTTACAGGAAAAAAACCTCTACTTATAAGATTAAGGCCCTTAAAAGTAAAATTGTAATTTACTAATCTATTAATCATCAGAGCCTAGAACACTACCTGAGACAGAGTAAATTAAATGCTTATTCAATTAATGAATTAATATGCTCAAATCACTTTCTGCCCCTTCTCTTTCTCAATTACTCAACTGGCAAGGTCTAATGCAAAGACTCATTATAAAATGTAATTATTCCACTGCTAAAATATCAAATTCTGACCTTTTCCTCTTCCCAGCCCCCACATTCTCATCTTCTCACAATCTATTACTTTCCCCAAAACTATAAAAGCCACTTCATAGTATCTGCTAGTCTTTAGTCACTCTTTATCTCACAGACCTAACTACTCATCCTAGATCCCAAAGGGATCTCTAGGTCCCTAGATCCTAGATTTATTTCTGAATAAAAGAAACCAAATTCTGTTGTTCAATACTCAGACTTTCTTATTCCTCATTCCTTCATTGCTCCTTATTCCTTCTTTATTTCTAAACAACCCGTGTGCTAATAAAACTCCCACTGCTTCTAAACATATCTGGGACTTCCCTGATTCTGTATCTTTCAAAACGTTCCTTCTTTAAATGCCTGGTCTCATCCTCCAACTGTTCATCAAGGTACTACAAATCTTTCGAGCCTTAGTTCAATCTCACGTCCTCTATAAATGTATTTCTGATTTACTTTAATTAAATTAATTCTATTGTCTCCATGGGTGCCCAGAGTACTTTATGTCTTGGAAGCAAGTATTATGTATACAGAGGGCAGTCAGACACCCAAAAAACCTGGAAGTAAGAGAAATAAGACTGTTTTCTAAGTTAAAATTTAAAGAATCAATACATTTTAATAGAATAAAGTCACCTTTTAAAGAGATCCAGGTCCACAGGCCAGATCAAGATCCAACTAATGGCATTTTGAGTTATTTAAAGACATCATCTCAAAAGAATTGTATTAACTAGAAAAGAGGTAGGGAGAAATGTGAAATACATGAACACTCAAATAAAAACTTAGTACACCAATGTTCATGGCAGTATTATTCACAATCTAAAAATAAAGCCAACCAAAATGTCTATCAATGCATGAACGGATAAATAAAATGTAGTATATACATATAATGGAATATTGCTTAGCCTTCAAAAAGAATGAAAATCTGATACATGCTATAACATGGATGAAGTTTGAAGACACTATGTTAAGTGAAATAAGCCAGACACAAAGGACAAATATTATATGATTTCACTTACATGCAATATCTAGAAAAATAAAATTCATAGAGACAAAAAGTAGGATAGTGGTTACCAAGGGCTGGGGGAAGCAGAGGAATGAGGAGTTATTATTTAATGAGTACAGAGTTTCTGTAAAAGATGATGACAAACTTGTAGAAATGGATGGTAACAGTGACTGCACAGCAGTGTGAATATATTTAAATGCCACTGAACAGTATACTTAAAAATGGATAAAATTATAAGTTTTATGTTATATATATTTTGCCACAATTAGATATATAAATTGGTGAAAGAAGAAGTGACAGGTCTCATTCAAACACTGATTCAAGTAGAAGGGACCACGTCCACCTAATAGATACAAATTTCTATGAAGAATAAACACACACACACACACACACACACACACACACACACAAATAAAAATAAACAAACTATCAGAACTTGATATAGTTATAACCCACAGACAACTTCCTGTTTCCTAAGTCTCAAATATTAGGCAGATATGCTAAACCATTCACCTGCTATTTTTCTCCCCCCTTCTTGAATTTCCAGCTCTGGAAGCTATGAAAAAGGAGCTTCTATGAAGAAACCTAACTTTTATGGTATCGCTGTTCTCCTGCAGGAAAATGCAAGAATGTTGTATCTGAGAAATAAGTCCTGGAAATTCATCAACATCCCTTCTAGAGATGATATAACTATGAAATATCACTGAGTACCTACTATATGCAAGATATGCTACAATTAAGTATAATGAAGTATAGCACTATCTTCACTTTCCAGGAAGTGAATATAATCTAGTGTGGAACTAGACAGGTAAGTGTTAAAAGGTAAACACAATGAAAAGTAACATGCACGTGGTGCCAAATGAGTGGCACAAACAATAGATCCTTAAGGAGCTAAGAAAGGAAGAAATTTCCAGATCAGACATAACACTTATCTATAAACATGTCCAGGGCTTTCAAGAAGTGCCAGTTCTCTACTTGGTTACTACCCTCCTGTGGATAGATGAAGTCTTCCCTAATTATTTTAGCTTCTCTGTATCATTTACTATACTACATGTCATATTCTGTACTCAATTTCTTATAAGCATGATTGTCACCCCAACAGTTATATGTCAACAGAAAATATCCATATTGCTTAGCATAATCTATACATAGAGATAATGCTCCATAAAGACTTGAACTGAATGTTTCCGAATAAGTTAAGCACATAGGAATAATGCCCAGTATACAAAAAAAGCAAAAAATTATTATTTTATGTTTGCAACACAGATAACCTTGGGGATGCGGAAGGTAGAGGGCCTTTATCTCACAATTTCTCCCTCCAGAAAGTATTAGCACTATGGAAACGTAAAACCTTCAACAGTTGCTTTCATTTCAGGATAATTCTATACTTTATAGGTGAACCAGTGCATATTTTTGTGGTTTGTTGCAGAAGGAGATACATTTAATGAAGCATGAAATGATCTAAAAAACAAGAAAAATGTCAATTTTGTTGAAGTTTCAGTTCCCAATAGATTTCTAGGGAGTTTTTGGGTTTTGTTTCCATGTTTCTCTTGGAAGAAGTCCAGAGGGTATTAGCCTAATTTGAAACGCTAAAGTAAAAGTTTAATTCAATTTAGGGGTACCTGGGTGGCTCAGTTGGTTAAGCATCCGACTCATGATTTCAGCTCAGGTGATGATCTCATAGTTTGTGGGATCAAGACCCGTGTCAAGCTCTGCACTGACAGCGCAGAGCCTGCTAGGGATTTTCTCTCCCTCTCTCTCTGATCCTCCCCTCCTCATATGAATGCATGCACATGCCCTCCCTCTCTCTCTCCCTCCCTCCCTCTCTCTCTTTCTCTCTCCTCTCTCAAAATAAATAAACTTCTCTTTAAAAAGTTTAATTCAATTTATGTGTACTGTAAAATGTAATCACCCTTAACTATTTGAAAGAAATTTAAAATAAAAAACTTTAAGACTACCAAATACACACTCAACTATAGTGGAAAAATTACAACAAACATGATCTGAAGAAAATATCTAAGGAAAGTAAAGCAACAAAGTTAGTAATTTCAAGAAACAAAAAAATTAAAATAATAAGTCTCAAGAGAACCATAAGAATCTAGGAGCCTATAACTACCCATAATTTTTTATAACAAAATTATAGCCAATATCCTACTTTTTCCCTCAGAGATAATGTATACTAAGTGATTTTATTTACTCCTAGAAAAGAGATAATTTTTATTGCTATATTTAGTTTTAAAATGTCTTATTCTAAAAAAATTTTTTTTAACGTTTATTTATTTTTGAGACAGAGAGACAGAGCATGAACAGGGGAGGGGCAGAGAGAGAGGGAGACACACAGAATCTGAAACAGGCTCCAGGCTCTGAGCTGTCAGCACAGAGCCCGACGCGGGGCTCGAACTCAGGACCGCGAGATCGTGACCTGAGCCGAAGTCGGCCGCTTAACCGACTGAGCCACCCAGGTGCCCCAAAATGTCTTATTCTAAAAAGTAGATATTCATGAGTACAGGGCCTAAGTTGCCATTTTTGTAACCTATGTACAGTTGTGATTAGCTGAAGTACACTATAAGTGAAAAAGTGTGGCCTACCCTAAAACAGAACCTAACTTTCTCACACAAACATAAGAAAGAGGTATATTATAACTCATCAGCAGTGCTACCATGTAATCATATAACTCTATTATTTATCACAGATCTGCTTTCTCTAATGTACTAGGACTAGAAAATTAATTCTGTCAATTTAACTTTCTATCTGTACCAAAGTCATAATTTCTGCAACAGGTATGAAAGAGGGTATGAGTTAGAAGCAAGTAACAATTTAAGATTAGAATAAGTGGATGGCACATACACATGCATTTAAATTCAAGAATTAAAGGAGCTTAAAAAAAAAAAGCTAAACGAAATGAGCTTAGCCAACATGTGTGTGTGTGTGTGTGTGTGTGTGTGTGTGTGTGTGTGTGTAAAAGAGACAGAGACAGACAGAGATACAGAGAGAGAAAGAGAAAATATAGCATGAATGCAGTGTGGAAAATTCTACCTAATATTCCACTCAGTGATATTATACCCTAGAATATGCATAAAATGAGAAACAAAACCTGTTTTCCACATAGCTGAATTCAATTCAGGAAGGCCTTTTAGGGAAAAAAAAATTTGTATTGTGTATGATTCAAGTAATTAAGTCACAATTCATAACTGTCAATCAACACAAACCAAAAATACACTAAGGACTTCATCCAGTGCTCAGCTGGAAAAAAATCAATTTCTTCCCACACTGAAAGAACCAGGTGCTTTAGATGCAAGACTTAGTTTTATATTACCTCTGAACTGTACATATTTATCAAATTTTAAAAGATCATTTTGGCAACACAAGATTTTTGTCTTTTATACTAACTTTAGAATCTAACTTTCACATATGTAGTCGTACTACATATAATTAACATGCTATATTCTTCTAGTGTTATTTTTAAGACCAATAAATAATGGATGTATAACTTCTATTCTCTTAACAAATTAGAACTGTTTAATCATTTGAAAAACAATTTTTGAGTATTTTTTTCTAAACAAAAAATCACCCCAAATACTTGTGAGTAGTCAATAAATGCTAACTTGTGATATTTTGAACAGAGCCAGGTAGAATCTCAGAGAGAGGGAAAACAGTATGTGCTACGGTAAGAAGTACATGTCTGAAAAAAAAGAAAATGTTATCATGTCAACTTGTCATTTCTTAAGTTACTTTAAATAGTTCAAAATATTAAAATTTTCTTGAGATTTCTTTTTAAATCATGTGTTATTTAGAACTGCTGTTGAATCTCCCAAGTACATTGGGATTTTCAAACTATTATTGATTTCTAGCTTAATTCCATTGTGGCCTGAGAACAGACTGTGTGATCTCCATACTTCTAAGTTTGTTAAGGTATGCTATGAGGCCTAGAATGTGGTCTATCTTGGTGAGCATATCTTGAAAAGAACATGCATTCTGCTGTTGCTAGATGAAGTAGTGTATAGATGTCCATTACACCGAGTTGACTAACAGTGTTAACTAACCTATGTCCTTATTAGTTTTCTGCCTACTGGATCTGAATGAACATTTCTGATACAGGGATGTTGAAGTCTCCAAACATAATAGTGGATTCATCTATTTCTCCTTATAGATCTATCCATTTTTGCCTCACATATTTTAACACTATCTCTTTAGATGCATACACATTAGGGGTCACTATGCCTTTTTGGAAAACTGACACCTTTATCACTACATAATGCCCCTTCTTATCCTGTATGACTTTCCTTACTCTGAAGTCTTACCTGCCTGAAATTAATACAACTATTTCTACTTTCTCTTGATTAGTATTAGCATAGTATATCTTTCTCCATCAATTTGTTTTTAATCTCTATATCTTTATATTTAAAGTGAGCTTCTTGTAGACAACATATCATTGGGTATTGCTTTTTGATCCACTCTGACAATATGTGTCTTCTAATTGGTGCATTTAGACCGCTGCTGTTTAATTATTGGTATAGTTGGATTACTATCTACCATATGTTACAGTTTTCTATTTGTTGCCTTTTTTCTTTGTTTCTATTTTTATCTTCCACTCTTTTTTCTGCTTTTAGTGGTTTTAAACTGAGCATGTTATATGATTCTATTTTCTCTTTCTTAGCCTATTAGTTACACTTTTTAAAATTCTTTCCAAGTTTTTATTTAAATTCCAGTTAACATGTAGTGTAATATTAGTTTCAGGTGTAGAATTTAGTGATTCAACACTTACATACAACACCCAGTGCTCATCACAACAAATGCCTTCCTTAATACTCATCACCTATTTAACCCATCTCCCCCATCTACCTCCCCTCTGGTAACCATCAGTTTGTTCTCTATAGTTGAGAGTCTGTTTCTTGGTTTTCTCTCTTTTCTCCCCAATATGTTCATTTGTTTTGTTTCTTAAATTACACAAGTGAAATCATATGGTATGTCTTTCTCTGACTTATTTCGCTTAGCATAATACTCTCTAGCTCCATCGACATCAGTGTAAATGGAAAAATTTCATTCTTTTTTATGGCTGATAATAATCCATTATATATATACACATCTTTATCCATTAATCTGTTGATGGACATTTGGCCTCTTTGCATAGCTGGCTAGTGTTGATAATGCTCATACAAATATCAGATTATTTTTGTATCCTTTGGATAAATACCTAGTAGTACAATTGCTGAATGGTAGGGTTGTTCTATTTTTAACTTTTCGAGAAACCCCCATACTGTTTTCCATAGTGGCTGCACCAGTTGGCTTTATCAACATCAGTGCAAGAGGGTTCCCCTTTCTCTCCATCCTTGCCAATACTTGTTTTTTTGTGTTGTTAATTTTAGTTATTCTGACTGGTATGAGGTGATAGCTCATTGTACTTTTGATTTGCATTTCCCTGATTATGAGTGATGTTGAGCATCTTTTCATGTGTCTGTTGGCCATCTGGATGTCTTCTTTGGAAAAATGTCTATTTATGTTTTCTGTCCATTTTTTAATTGGATTATTTGTTTTTAGGTGTTGAGTTATGGAAGTTTGTTATATATTCTGGATACTAACCCTTTATCTGATATGTCATTTGCAAATATCTTCTCCCATTCTGTAGTTGCCTTCTAGTTTTGTTGATTGTTTCCTTCACTGTGCAAAGATTTTTTTATTTTGATGTAGTCCCAATAGTTTACTTTTGCTTTGTTTCCCTTGCCTCAGAAGACATATCTAGTAAGAAATTACCAGTTATACTTAAAAAAAAAAAATTTAGGGGCTTCTGGGTGGCTCAGTCAGTTAAGCATCCATCCAAATCTTGATTTTGCATTGTCAGTGCAGAGCCTGCTTGGGATTCTCTTTCTCTCCCTCTCTCTCTACCCCTCCCCTGCTTGTGCACACCTCTCTCTCTCTCTCTCTCTCTCAAAATAAAAAAATAAAAATTTTAGTGGTTCCCCTAGAGTTTGCAATATGCACTTACAACTAATCCAGTCTATTTTCTTTTTTGGTTTTGTTTTTAAGATTTTACTTTTTTAATGTAATCTCCACACCCAATGTGGGGCTTAAACTCACAACCCCAAGATCAATAGGTGCATGCACTATTAACTGAGCCAGACAGGCACCCTTAATCCAGTCTACTTTCAAACAACACTCTATTGCATCACAGGTACTGCAAGTATTTTACGACTACAAAATAATCCTAATTCTTCCTTCCATCACTTGTATTATTGCTGGCATTCAGATTCTGCATAAGCACATATAAGCAAACACACACAGCATACATAGTTAAATACAGTGTTGCTATTATTACTCTGAATAAACGGTTATTAGTTAGATCAACTGAGAAAAAGAAAAATAGGAGCAGCTGAGTGGCTCAATCGGTTAAACATCTGACTCGATTTCGGCTCAGGTCATGATCTCATGGTTGGTAGGATCTAGCCCCATATCCGACTCTGCACTGATGGCATGGAGCCTGCTTGGAATTCTCTTTCTCCCTCTCTCTGCCCCTTCCTTGCTCGTGCACGCACTCTCTCTCTCAAAATAAACTTAAAAAAAAAAAAGAATAAGAAAAATAAACGTTTTTATTTTGCTTTCACTTATTCCTCCCCCAATGCTCTTTTCTTTATGTAGATTTGAGTTTCCGACCTTTATAATTTTCCTTCTCTCTAAAGAACTTCTTCTAATGTTTCTTGCAAGGCAGGTCAACTGGCAACAAATTCCCTCAATTTTTCTTTGCCTAAGAAAGGCTGTTTCTACTTCACTTTTGAAGGATAATTTCACAGGATTCTATGCTTGTGGGCTTTTTTCTCTTAATACTTTGAATATTTCATTGAGCTCTCTTCTTGCTTGCACGGTTTCTGAGGAGAAGTCAGACGTTAATTCTTATCTTTGCTCCTCTATAGGTAAGGCTTTTTTCCCCTCTGGTTTCTTTCAGGATTTTTTTTTTAAGTTTTTGCAGTTTGAAAATGATATGCCTAGGTAGAGTTTTTGTCATTTATTCTGCTTTTGTGTTCTCTGAGCTTCCTGGATCTGTGGTGTCTGACATTAATTTAGAGATATTCTCTGTCACTGTTGTTTCAAATATTTTTGTTCCTTTCTCTATTTCTTCTTCTGGCATTTCTTACATGTACATTATACCTTTTGTAGTTGCCTCACAGTCCTTGGATATTCTGTTCTGTTTTTGTTTTCCAGTATTTTTTTTTCTCTTTGCTTTTCAGTTTTAGAGTTTTCTACTGAGATATTCTCAAGCTCAAGAGATTTCCTGAGCCTTGTCTAGTCTGCTAATAAGCTCACCAAAGGCATTCTTCATTTTTGTTAGCACTTTTTATCTGTAGCACTTTTTTATTCTTTCTTAAAATTTCTCTCTGTTTACATTGCCCATCTGTTCTTACATGCTACTTTACCTACTAGAGCCCCTAGAATATGGTTTTAAATTTCAGGTCTGATAATTCCAACATCCCTACAATATGTGAATCTGATTCTGTTGTTTGTTTCATCTCTTCTGTGTTTTTCGCACTTTAGTATGTCTTGTAATTTTTTGTTATAGACAGGCACAGTGTACTAGATAAAAAGAACTGCTGTAGACAGGCTTTAGTAATGTGTTGGTGAGGTGGGAGGAAGGGAGGAGAAGCACTGTATAGCCCTATGAATAGGTCTCAGTCTACTAAGCCCATGCCCCAGACTGTGAACCTCACAAGTATTTCTCAGCTCCCCACCCCCTGTGGCACAAGATGGCTAGAGTGGGCTGCACAGTTGGGTATTTCCCTCTTCCATGTGAAAAGCTAGTGTCAATTGGGGTTGGGTAATATCCTTCCCTCAGGTCAGTTAGGCTCTGATAAAACCCCAGTCATTTAGGTTCTTAAACAGATTCTCCTGAGAGCAGACCTTGTTAAGAACAGAATGCCCTGGCATATTCCAAAATGGTTCCTTTTTCCTTTCCCTTGTGAGAATCACAGAGGATTTTTCTCTAATATTCATTGTAAGAACTTAGTAGAGATGCAAGAGGTAAAACTCACAAAAATGTGAAGGATGTCCTGCTAGACTTTTTATCTCTCGGAATTACCTGTATTGAGCCTCTGGCAATTCACCAATGAACAGCTCACATTTCCTTCCCTGACACCATTCCTGTGGAAGTTGCTGCTCTGGTAAGTTGTGACTTTCTGTACTGGATGGACCTTTCAGTCTCTGCAATTTGGGGGGCAGCAGTTTGCCCTGTGAAGAACTACGGACCAAATAAGAGTCGTTGATTTTTCAATGTGTTCAGGTTTTTACCTGTTAGGATGGATTGGTGACTTCCAAGTTCTTTAAATGCCAGACCAAAACCTGGAAGTCCAAACTACATTAATAGTGAACTATTTCAAAAGTAAACTGAACCAGGAGCCACAGAATGCCCTACCATCTAATAATTACATATAAACTATGTCATACTGATTGAACAACAAGGGGGACTTTCATAGACCAATCTGTTTCTATTTTTAAGAATTTGGCTAAATAGACGCCATAGGTTTTAAAAACCAGAAAATTATATCTTCTAAATATGCCAGCTAATTTATCACTGTGTAAGATAAGTCTGTAACCAAAGGTTTAAAACCAAAATTACTTACATAGTAATAAAAAATACCAAGTGAGTAAAATTTTGCCTTTTAATATGTAAGATTTAGTATATAATAAATATTTTCCCCTGGAAATACATATTTTCAACTATTTATTTTGAATAACCTTATAAGTCAAGGTTCTGTTAAGAGAACAATGGAGTGGCACCTGGGGGGCTCATTTGGTTAAGCACCCGGCTCTTGATTTCAGCTCAGGTCATGATCTCATGGTTGGTGGGATCTAGCCCCAGATGGGTCTCCGTGCTGCAATGTGGAGCCTGCTTGGGATTCTCTCTCTTCCTCTCCCTCTGCCCCACCCCCATGTTTAAGTGCTTGCACATGCTCTCTCAAAATAAATAAAATATAAACATTAAAAAAAAACAGCAATGGAATTAGCAAAATGTCTTAATTATATCCTTTATCAAGAGGATAATCTTGGAAATGTCATCAGCAATTAGTTATTTATACCTAAATTACTTGCCCTCTTCTCCACAAGGCATTTCAAAATAATAATAAAATAGTATTTCTCACAAGCTTTATGATACGTAAGGGAAAGTCATTATCCAAATACAAATAATGGAACTGTGGGTGGTCTGGGACATAAGTCCTTTCAAAGTGTTGCCTTTGCACTAGAGTTGAAAGGCAGCTCAGTTGTGCATTGCTGACAGTCATGCTAAACTACTTCATCACCTGTCAATGTGGATCAATGCTTCAGAGAAAAAATTAATTTATAAAGTGCAAAGCAACTTGCTTTCCAAAATGCAGAATTTATGACTATTTTTTTCTGGACTATATTATAGGCAGCAGCAATAGAAACTGGGGCAAAATGGGACATGTAAATAAAAGAAGACTATAGAATAAAGAAAAAAGAAATAAACCAACACATTTACAGCATTCAGTCACCCTCTAGGACCCTAGGTCCCTCTAGCTCCCTCTAGGAACCACTATTCTAATCCAATTTTGTTCTACATTAAATGATTAAACATCAGGCTGTGAAATGGTATTACTTTCCAGGCAAGTGCCTGTTCATTAAGGCTGAGACCACAAAACAAAATAAAGAAACTGAAAAATCTCCTAAACCCATGAAAGAAGAAATTAGTGAAAAAGAAATCCTCACGGGGCACCTGGCTAGCTCAGTCAGCAGCACATGCAACTCTTGGCCTCAAGGTTGTAAGTTCAAGCACCACATGGTGTGCAAAGATTACTTAAATAAATAAAAACTTAAAAAAAAAAAGAAATCCTTACAAATTTTTCTGGTAAAGAAATTAAGAATTACAGAATGTAACTTGCCCAAATATGAACAGCATGCAAAGTCCAATATATCTGACTCTCCCATCTTTAATTTCTCTCTCAGCAATATTTAACAGGATTTACCACTTCTCCAGTTTTGCTTAATACCACACTACCTGGGCTTCTGCATATCTCACTGTCAGTTCCATCTCGGCCTTTTCTACCAAAACTCTAAATGTTAAAGTTCACTAGAACTGGATAAGTTCAAAGCCCTCTAATCATCTGTAGGAATACTCCCAAGATGAAATCATCTAGCTCCAAGACTTGAAGATTATACTTATATATACAGTGAAGATTCTGAAATACATATATCTACTACCACACTCATAAATTCAATTATCTATTTAACATCTGCACTTGCAAGTCTACTAGGCAATTTCAGTGTGGCCCAAACAAAATGACTGATTTTTCCCTTCAACCATGTACCCAGGTCCAAAAACCTAGGAGTCACCAGAGTCCTGTTTCTCTCAAATGTGACATCAACTACAGCAGGCAAGTGTTATTGGTTCTATTTTCGTAAAATAAAAGACTAAACTCATCTCAGCATCTATAACTGCTGGCAAAATATTTTTATAGTATATGTCTTTTGATGTAAAGTGCACACATTTCGGTTGCGTATATATGAAGGAGTAAAATTGTTGGGTCATAGAGTATGCATACATTTACCCTTAGTAGTCCCTGCTGGTTTTTAAAGCGGTTTATGGGTTGTTCCCATTAGCAGGTACAACTATTCCATTTGCTTCATTTTTGCCGGATGCATTATTTGTGTAACTTTTGACCCCAAAGTCCAGCTTCAAACAACAAACATTTATTATATCACAGTTTCTTTGGGTCCGAAATCCAAGGGCTTAGCAGCTGGGTAGCTCTGGCTCAGTCTCTCCCAACCCTGTAGTTAATCTGTCAGCCAGGTTGATCTGCTTCCAAGTTCACTCACATAGCTTATGACAGGCCTCGGTTTCTTCCCAGAAGGGCCTCCCCATAGGTTGTCTGATGGTCCTCATGATATGGCAGTTGGCTTCCCCCAGACCCAGTTATGTAAAAGAGAGGTAGAATGAAAAAGCACACCCAAGATGGAAGCTGCAGTCTTTTTAAAACCTAAACTCAGAAGTGACATTCTTTTTATAAAAGAGATGTAGACCATTGTTTTGACATTTCAGGTACACATCCTTTGTCAGATATACATTTTGTAAATATATTGTAAATAATTTTGGCCTAATCTGTCATTTGCCTTTTTATTTTCTTAACAGTGGCTGTTGATGAGGAAAATCGTTTAACTTTAAAGAAGTCTAATTTATCAGTTTGCTCTTTTGTAAGTATTGCTTGCTCTATCCTACTTATTTGCCTACTCCAAGGTGGTGAAGATATCCTTCTAAACATCTTACAAAAACCTTTATAATTCTAACTTTCAAATTTAAATCTAGAATCCATCTAAAATTAATTATTGTTTCTGGCAATCTAGCCTCATTTGTTAAAAAAGATATTCCTTTCCCTATCTGCATTGCTTTGTCACCTCAAAATCAACTGATCTTTCAAGTGTGGGCTTTTTTTCTGGAGTTTTACTCTGTTCCACTAACCTACAGTATTTGCAAATTTTATGCTAATGCAACGCTGTCTTGAGTACTACAGCTTTATAATAAATCCTGAAATTGCAGAATGTAAGTGTGTCATCGTTTTTCTCCTTCGAGACTTTTCGGTTGTTCTAAGTCCTTTGAATTTCTATATAAATTATAGAATCATTTTGATAACTATTACCAAAAAATTCTGTAGGCATTATGTTTAGGATCATATTCAAACAATAGATTATTATAGGAAAAACAGTGACAATTCTATGAATCCAATCCATGAATATGACTTACCTATTCCTTTATTTTATCTTCTTTAATTTATTGCAACAATGTTTTGGAGTTTCCAATTAGAGGTCTTGTGTGTTTTTTTCTTAAATTAATCCAAAAAGCATTTCGTGTGTTTTCAAACTATTAAATTTGAGATTTACTTAATGCCATCTCCACGTAAGGCCACCAGACTACAGAAAGAAAATTTATAATACTAGTCATGTATACTGAGACCTTACTAATTCTACTAGTTCTAGTAGTTGTTTTGTAGATTACTTACAAGTTTCTACATAAACACATCATTTGCAAATAAAGATGGTTTACTTCTCCCTTTCTAACCATTGTGTCTTTATCTGCCTCACCTTATTGAACAACACAGCAATGCTGAACGTAAGTGGTGAGAGTGGGTATATTTGTTACGTTCCCAGTCTTAGGGGAAAATTGTTTCAGTATTATTACATTAAGTGGAATGTTAGCTCTAGGTTTTTTCAAGACCATTTTTATCAGATTGGGGAAAGTTTACCCAATTTTTTTTTATAATAAAAATTTTTTATTATAAATGGGTGTTCAATTATTTCAATTTTTTTCCTGCCTTTATTGAAACAACCATGTATGTAGTTGCTTTGTCTTTTATTGTGTTTATATAAAACACAATAAAATTTAAACCAATCGTGCATTTGAATCTTGCATTCATAGCTAAATCTCCACTTGATTATGATGAATCATGATGTATTAAACTTTTCATATATTGCTACAGATTTCATGTGCAACTATTTGGGTAAGGATTTGTATATCTGCATTCATAACATAGTGGTCCATGTTTTTTTTAATTTTAATTTTAATTTTTTTTTTTAAGTAATCACTATACCCAACATGTGGCTCAGGCTCACAACCCTGAGATCAAGGGTCACATGTCCCTCCAACTGACCCAGCCAGGCACGCCTAGTTTTCTTTTATCATCCTCATCTAGTTTTTTTTTTTTTATGATTTATTTTGAGAGAGAGAAAGAGAAACAGAGCATGCGAGCATGAGTGGGGTAGGTGCGGAGAGAGGGAGACAGAATCCCAAACAGCTTCGAGCTGACACAGCAATGCAGCGCATGAACTCATGAACTGTGAGATCATGACCTGAGCTGAAATCAAGAATTGGACGCTTAACTGACTGAGCCATCCAGGTGCCCCGATCCTCATCTAGTTAAGTGTGAGAGTTATGCTAACCTAAAAGAGTAAGTTGGGAATTTTTACCTCATCCTCCTCCCCCATTTTCTGAAACAGTTTGTGTAAAATTAGTATTACTTCTTCTATGTGTATGAAAGAATTCATCACTGACATCATCTGGATGTGAAGATTTCCCTGTGGGAAGGGTTTTGATAATGAATTCAATGTCTATAATAGATACTGGACTAATCAGATTTCTCTTTCAGTTTATACTTTTGTAAGCTGTATTTTTAAAATTTGTTTATTACATGTCACTTGTCAAATTTATGGGCAGAAAGTTGTTCATAACATTCCTTTGTTTTCTCCTGAATATCAAAATATATGGTGATATACGCTCTTTCATTCCTAATACCAACAATTTTTGTGTATGTGGGTGTTCTATTAGTCTTGGAAACAACTTCAATTTTTTGTGGTTATTTTTTCTTACCTTTGTCAATTTTCTATTTTATTGACTTCTATTCTTATCTTTATTAATTACTTCCTTCTATATATACACCTTTGATTTAATTTGATTGTCATTTTATGTTTTCAGGTAAAAAACCTGAATCCTTAATTTTAAGTCTTTCAGCTTATTACATAATTATTTAAAGGTAAAATTTTTGCTCAAATTTTCCTCTAAGCACAGCTTTCACTGAATCCCAAGTTTTTTAAAAGTTGGTTTTAATGAAATATAATTCCATAAACAAAATGTACTCATTTGAAGTATACATATATACTGATGAGTTCTGAAATTTTTATATACCCATGAAGCAATCTCCTCAATTAATATCAGACATGCCAATCACTTCAAAAAATTCCCTCCTGCCTTGTTGCAGTCAGTTCTTCTACCCATCCCTGGCCCCTGACAACGACTAATCTACTTAGTGTCACTATAGTTTCCATTTTATTGAGAATTTCATATAAAACCATACAGAATATAGTCCTTTACATCTCATTACTATCATTCTGAATAATGACCTTGAGATTCACTCATGTTGTTTTGGGTATCAATTACACTTCTCTTTTAAAAACAGCGTTATTTAGGTATAATGTACATGCATTAAAACATAATAATTTCAGGTATATAGTTATATGAATATTGCTAAGTAAAGAGTCATGTAAGATGTTTCTTTGTACTCTTTGCAGTTGAATGTCTCTCTTGCCCATAGCCCTAGAAACCACTGATATGATTTCTGTCTCCACAACTTTGCCTTTTAAAGAATTTCGTGTAGACAGAATCATACAGTCTTTGGCTTGTAGCTTTGTGTTCTTCCACTGAGTATAAGATTTTTGAGATTCATCATTATTCTAAAATGTATTAACTCTGTTGTATAAATGTACCATATTTTTTTTACCCATAACCTGTTGACAAAAATACACGCTTAAAATACTGACAATTATTCAAAGTGATTGTACCATTTTACACTACCAATAAGAATGTATGAGAGTTTCAGCTACTCCACATGTCCAGGGACATTTGTACTTACGTGTATTTTCAATTTTAGACATTCTATTGTATGTGGAAAGATATCTCACTATAGTCTTAATATGTAAATCTCTAATGACCAAGTACTTTGAACACACTGATCATTTGTACACCTTATTTCCTGAAGTGTTGGTACAAGTCACTGCCCATTTTCTAGTTAGATTGGTATTTCTGAGTTGTAAGAATTCTTTATATTCTGGATAAAAGTTCCTTAATCATGTATGTATTTGCAAATATCTTCTGCTAAACTGTGCCTTGTGGTTTCATATTATTAGCATCTTGAGGAGCAGAAGTGTTTAACTGTAATGAAGTATTATTTATCAACTTTTTCTCTTATGGTTTCTGCTTCTTGTACTCTAAGACATCTTTGCCTAAACCATAATCTCAAAGAATTTATCCTATGCCATCCTCTAGAAGTTTTATATCTTTAGCTCAAATGATCCTTTTCAACTTAATTTTTACATATGAGATACTGGTTGTGATTCCTTTTTGTCCTATGAATTTCTGGCTGTTCCAGCACAATTTGTCAAAAAGATTATCTTTTCCCCCCAAAGAATTGCCTAAGTAGCTTTATCAAAAGTCAGTGGACTCTTTGGAGATATACTTTCTGATTCTCTTTTCTGGTTCTATTGATGTCAATCTTCGTGCTGATATCACATTTCTTGATTAATGTACCTTTTTATTAAAGTTAAGTTGGGTAGGTTCTACAACTTTTTCTTCTTCTTCTTCTTCTTCTTCTTCTTCTTCTTCTTCTTCTTCTTTTTTACAAATGGATTGGCTAATCTAGTATCCACTGCATTTCCAAATGAATTTTAGAATTAGCCTTTAGCTTGTAAGGTCCTTTACAAAACACACATGCGCACACGCACACACACACACAAACACACACACACCACCTGCTATCATTTAAATATTTAAGTAAGACTGGGTTGAATATTCAAATCAATTTGGGGAGAATGCTCACCTTAAAAATACCAAATGCATAAACATGATATATAGCCCACTTCATACCTGCCAGAATGGCTAAAATCAACAATACTGGAAGCAACAGATGTTGGTGAGGATGTGGAGAAATGGAGCCCTCTTGTACTGTCAGTGGGAATGCAAACTGGTGCAGCTACTCTAGAAAACAGTACAGAGGTTCCTCAAAAAGTTAAAAATAGAACTATCCTACAACCCAGCAATTGCACTACTGGGTTTATCCAAAGGATACAAAAATACTGATTTGAAGGGGTACATGTACTCCAATGTTTATAGCAGTATTATTAACAATAGCCAAACTATGGAAAGAGCTCAAGTGTCCAATGACTGATGAATGGATACAGAAGATGTGGGATATATATACAATGGAATATTACTCAGCCATTAAAAAGAATGAAATCTTGCCATTTGCAATGACATAGAAGGAACTACAGTGTATTATGCTAAGCAAAATAAGTCACAGAAAGACAAATATCATATGATTTCACTCATATGTGGAATTTAGGAAACAAAAAAACATAAACATATAGGAAGGGAAAAAGAAAAAAAGAGAGACACAGAAGTAAATCATAGAAGACTCTTAATAGAGAACTGAGGGTTGACAGAAGGCAGTAGGTGGGGGATGGGCTAAATGGGTGATGGGTATGAAGGAGGGCACTTGTTATAATGAGCACTGGGTATTATATGTAAGTGATGAATCATTAAATTCTACTCCTGAAATCAATACTATACTGTATGTTATTAACTAACTAGAATTTAAATTAAAACTTGGAAGAAAAAAGCCCATCTTCATTTTTTTAAGACCTTTAAAACTTCTCTCAGCAATTATTTTATTTGCCAAATATGTTTCTTTATAGATAATTTCTATTTGATGAGACATGGTTATCTTCATTTACTTCTTAAAGCATGATTTCCCTTTGCCCTTTGAACTTATTTATAATAGTTGCTTTGACATATTTGTCACTTAAGTCTGTCATCTGAACACCTACACAGGCAGTTTCCATTGCCTGCTTTTTTCCTCCCTGTGTACAGGTCATACTTTCCTGCTTATTTGCCTGTCCCATAATTTTTGGTTTAAAACTGTACATTTTAGATAATATCTTTATTAACTCTGGATAGTGCTCTCTCATCCATCTGTGGATTATTGTAGTTTGCTTTTTTAAATTTCTTTAATGGCTTAGCTGGACCATTTTAGTGAAGTCTGTCTCCCTCACAGTGTGAAGCCTCTGATGATATTCCTTAGAGGGCACAGCCTGGGGCATGCACAAAGATACTCTGGGATGACAGTAGTTTGGACAGGGCTCTTTCCTTGTCTTTTTCCCCCCATTTCTGTGTTGTCTGCTTCTGTTGGTATCACACCCAACTGTTAGCTTCCCCTAACTGCCAGCTCATTGCACTGTGGTTTTCAACAGTGCTGCTGGGCATAAATTGCTCTACAGTCTTATTCAGTTAAATCCTGTCCTCTTTGTAGAGGGTGGTCTTTCAAGCCAGTATTTTGAGTTTTGTTCCAAGCCCAAGAGGGCTAGTCTTAACTGTCTCTTTCCCTGGTTTTATCTGGTAAACTTCTAGCTGGTCTAAAACTTATCTTGTTGTGCTCAAGGAACCATCAGCCTTCTCTTAACTACCTATCACAGTCTGTAAGCATACCTTTAGGTCTGAACTCTCCCACACTTGGTTTCAATAAGGCAGTTCCTTTGAGGAGAGCTTCAGAGCTCTCTGCTCTTATGGCCTGCCTCCTCCCCACCCTCAAGCAAAACTTTGTATCACTACTCTAGAGCTAGAGGTCTAAACAGAATCCAGCTTCTCTCAGGGTGACACCCTTGCTTTGAGTAGGGTGCTGGTTAGGTACAGTCACTCCTAGTCCTCTCATCTTGCCCCTCCCAGTGGGAAACCTCCCTTCAACTAATGAGCTCAGCTAAGGGCGACTGAAGACCTAGAATTCTCACCCAACTGTCCCTGGAAAAGTGCTTCCTTCCTCCTGTTGGGGGGAGGAAGCAGAGGGTCTGGGTAGAGGAAGAGACTCCTAGCCCTCTTACTTGGTCTTGCCTGGAATAGAGCTTCTCCAACATGGATGTACAAAGGAAAGGGGACAAGAAATGCTAGTAGCTTGCCCCACCTGGGGAAAAAAACATTGTCCTAGACTGGGAGCTAAGGGGGTATACTGGGGGAAGGAGCCCCATATGCTTGTCTGAACCCTCTGGGGCAAGGCTGTTGGGAAAGTGAAAAGGGCAGGTCATGACTCAAATGTCACGGACTTGCAAGTTTCTTAACTAAGATTTAGTAGATTTTCTTTATTTTTTTTTTCATTTTCTATTCACCTTTTTAATTTAATTTAATTTTTTTAATATGAAATTTATTGTCACATTGGTTTCCATATAACACCCATGTTCATCCCAACTAGTAGATTTTCTTAAATGTGTCGTCATTTGCCATATGTCCTTAGGACCATTTCCAGAGACTTTAAATGGCTGGCTGAATTTTATTTATTTGTTTTAACTGTTACCAATTACACTAGTTTTGCTAGGAAGAGGATCTGTGGAACATCTCATGCCACCATTTCAGAAGTCATCTCTGACCAGTTTTTCTTTTGTTGAGTGTTAAACAATCATTGCATTCCTGGGATAAAGCCCATTTAGTCATAGTACATGATCCATCTTATGTATTACTAGATTCAAATTGCTAGTATTTTGTTAAGGATATTTATTATCTATCTTTTCTATAGATATTGGCTGTTGTTTTCTTTTCCTGTAACATCTTGGCCTAGTTTTAAGATCAGGATAATGCTGGCCTCATGATAAGTATTTCCTCTGCCTCTATTTACTGGAGGATTTTGTGGATGATTGGAAATAAGTAAATGCTGTTGGCATTCAAAAGAACAAAGAAAACACTGTGTCCTAGGATTGATATGGGTGGAGAATTTGAGATTGGCCTATGAAAGATGGTCTTAGGAGAGAGAAGTGAAAAAAATGGCATAATTAAAGCCACAAATTTGGAAAATTTCAAAACAAACTTAGGGAATAAGTAGCCCCTTTACTAGAACTCAGCAACTTTTGGCATCTTGATAACGAGCCACTAAAACATGATGACAGAAAGAAACATTTTATACAAGGAATTTATATCTCCAACTTTCAGTTCCTTCATGAAGAATCATCACACTGCTACAATCTTATTGAAGAAAATGGGTTGTGCTAGTCTTTGTACAACACGAACATGGTATCACTACATGATAAATACCTTCTGAATGATGGAAGCAGTAGGCATTTGATATTCTTTTAGCCTGAAAAAAATCTGAACTTCCTTCTTATATTTAAGGGAATAACCAACTTATGAGGCCAGACCACTAACACAAGCTGAAAATGCCAAATATTTTCTCTCAGTCTCCACTGCAGCCACGGGAAGGCACATGACCCAACCTCTACTAACCAGTCATCACCCAGTAATACAAAAAATCAAGAATGGGTGACTGGAAAACAACATATACATCCAGTTTTCAGGAGCATATTCTATAACTAATATCATACATAATTATGAAAGATTGAATATTGTCACCTTAAAATCAGCAACAAGACAGGACATCTGTTGTCACCACTTCTATTCATTATTATACTAGAAGATCTAACCAGTGCAATCAGGCAAGAAAAGGAAATAAAAGATGCCAGGTTAGAAAGAAAATGATCTTTACTAGTGGACTACATGATCATCTAGGTCACAGGTCAGCACATTTTCTCTTTAAAGGAAGAGATGACAAATATTTTAGATTTGTGGGCCATATAATCTCTATCACAACTTTTCCTTTGTATACTAAAAGCAGCCATAGACTATACAATAACAAATGGGCATGAGTTTCGAAAAAACCTTATTTACAAAAAAAAAAAAAAAAAGTGCCTGATACATGGGCCTAGCTTTGAGGAAAAGCAGTCTAGCTTGAAAATATGATGAAAACATGAAAAAAGAAGGATAAAAAACAAAATATGATGAAATCTACCAAATTAACCTAACAGAAAGTGACCTTTAAAAGGTTGGAAGAGGGGCGCCTGGGTGGCCTAGTTGGTTAAGCGGCCGACTTCGGCTCAGGTCATGATCTCGCGGTCCGTGAGTTCGAGCCCCGTGTCGGGCTCTGTGCTGACAGCTCAGAGCCTGGAGCCTGTTTCGGATTCTGTGTCTCCCTCTCTCTGACCCTCCCCTGTTCATGCTCTGTCTCTCCCTGTCTCAAAAATAAATAAAACGTTAAAAAAAATTAAAAAAAAAAAAAAAAAAAAAGGTTGGAAGAGCTTCTCCAAGGAAGACACCCAGATGGCCAACCAACACATGAAACAATGCTCAACACCACTCATCATCAGGGAAATACAAATCAAAACCACAATGAGATACCACCTTACACCTGTCAGAATGGCTAACATTAACAACTCAGGCAACAACAGATGTTGGCGAGGATGCGGAGAAAGAGGATCTCTTTTGCATTGCTGGTGGCAATGCAAGCTGGTGCAGCCACTCTGGAAAACAGTATGGAGGTTCCTCAAAAAACTGAAAATAAAACTACCCTACAACCCACCAACTGCACTACTAGGCATTTATCCACAGGATACAGGTGTGCTGTTTCGAAGGGATACATGCACCCCCATGTTTATAGCAGCACTTTCAACAATAGCCAAAGTATGGAAAGAGCCCAAATGTCCATCGATGGATGAATGGATAAAGATATGTCACCCAATGGACACATGGAGTATTACTCAGCAATGCACAATGGAGTATTACTCACAATATACAATGGAGTATTACTCAGCAATCAAAAAGAATGAAATCTTGCCATTTGCAACTACGTGGATGGAATTGGAGGGTGTTATGCTAAATGAAATTAGTCAGAGAAAGACAAAAATCATATGACTTCACTCATATGAGAACTTTAAGAGACAAAAGAGATGAACATAAGGGAAGGAAAACAAAAATAATATAAAAACGGGGAGAAGGACAAAACAGAAGAGACTCATAAGTATGGAAAACAAACTGAGGGTTATTGGAGGGGGTATGGGAGGGGGGATGGGCTAAATGGGTAAGAGGCATTAAGGAATCTACTCCTGAAATCATTGTTGCAACTATATGCTAACTAATTTGGATATAAATTTTAAAAAATAAAAAAATTAAATTAAAAATACCATGATTTCACTCCTATGTGAAATTTAAGAAACAATACAAGTGAACAAAGTAAAAAGACAAACTACAACAAAAACCAGACTCTTAAATACAAAAAACAAACTGGTGACTGCCCGAGGAGGTAGGTGAGGAGATGAGCGAAATAAAGGGAGTAAGGGTATACCTATAAAGGGGCACCTGGGTGGCTCAGTAGTTAAGCTTCACACTTGGGCTAACGTCATGATCTCATGGCCCCATGTCAGGCTCTGTGCTGGAGCCTGCTTCAGATTCTGTGTCTCCCTCTCTCTCTGCCCCTCCCCTGTTCATACTTTGTTTCTTTCTCTCTCTCTCAAAAATAAGTAAACATTAGAACATTAAAAAAAAAGAGTATAGCTATAGTGATCAGTAATGTACAGAATGTATAGAACTGTTGAATCATTATATTATACACCTGAAACTTATGTAACATTGTATTTTAATTATACTTCAATTAAAAAAATAACATAAAAAATAATTCCAGCAGGTTTTATTTTTAAAAACTGAAAAGCAGATTAGAAAATTTATGTGGAAATGCAAAGGACTTAGAATAGCCAAAACGACTCTGAAAAAAAATGGGGGGGGGGCAAAGTCCAGATTTCAAGATCCATTATAAAAAACAATATTCAAAATAGGGTACTACTGACATCAAGACAGAGAAATAGATCATGGAACAGAATAGAGAGTGCAGACACAGATCCACAAATATATAGACAATTGATTTTTCTAACAGAAGTGCAAAGGCAAATTCACTGGAGCAAAAAAAATAGTCTTTTCAACAGTCTGGAACAACTGGATTTCCATAGGCAAAAAAGTGAACTTCGCTCTGTACCTTTCACTAAATGCAAACATCAACTAAAAATGGGTCATAGACTTCATTTAAAAAAATCTAACTATAAAAAATTCTTGGAAGAAATAAGAGAAAAATCTTGGTCACTACTTTGGATTAGGCAATGATTCTTAGATAAAACAAAAAAGAATCCATAAAAGAAAAAGTTTTCATGAAATGGACATTATGAAAACTTAAAAACTCTACTCTTCAAAAATAGAATGCCTATCATTAGGAAAATGAAAACACACAGCATTAAATTTTTTTTGCAAATCATATGATAAAGGATTTGTATTCATTATATAAAAGACCACTTAAAACTCAAAAACAGGAAAACAACTCAATTACAGTATTTCAAAATTTGTGAATATACACTTCACCAAAGAAGACATCCAGACGGCAAATAACAACATGAAAATATGTTCAACATCATTAGTCGTTAAACAAATGCAATTAAAATCATTTGATCCCACTACTTAATCTGTTAGGATGGCTAAAATTAAAAAGATGGACCATGCTAACTATTGATGAGAATGCAAAGGAACTAAATTTCACATACACTGATGGTGAAAATGTAAAATGATATAACCACTTTGGAAAAAAGGTTTAGACATTTGTTTAGAAAATTAAACATACACCTACCATCCAATCCAGCCATTCCATTACTGAATTTTTATTCAAGAGTAAAGAAAGCATATGTCCAAAGAATACATATCATAAATGTCCATAGCAGCTTTATTTGTAATAGCCCAAAACTGGAAATAACCCAAAGATCCACCAACAGGTAACTAACTAAACATATAGTAGTATATCTATACAATGGAATGTTATTCAGAAGGAAAAAAAGGGGGAAGGGATTACTGATACATGATAAAACACAGATGAACTTCAAAATAATTGTGCCGACTGAAATAAGCCAGACAGAAGAGAGTACATAATAGAATTCTAATTTATATAAAACTCTAGTAATTGCAATCTAATCCACAGTGACAGAAAGCAAAGTGAATGCCTGGCAGAAGGGGATGGATAGGGAAAAATTCGACAGAGAGATTACAAATGAGCAATAGGAAATTATCATGGATGATGAATACATTTGTTATCTTCGCTGTGGTGATTTCATGGTGGTTTTCAAATGTTTTTTTTTTTAATATGTATAGTTTATTCTACATAAACAACACCTCAGTAAACCTGTTGAAATTAAAAAAATAAGAAAACATTTTTTTTACATTGATTAGACAACAATCTCTGAGATACAACATGCAAAAAAATAGTTAATAAAAATTGATAAATTAGATTTAAAAATGTATGCTCTTTGGGGCGCCTGGGTGGCGCAGTCGGTTAAGCGTCCGACTTCAGCCAGGTCACGATCTCGCGGTCCGTGAGTTCGAGCCCCGCGTCAGGCTCTGGGCTGATGGCTTGGAGCCTGTTTCCGATTCTGTGTCTCCCTCTCTCTCTGCCCCTCCCCCGTTCATGCTCTGTCTCTCTCTGTCCCAAAAATAAATAAAAAAACGTTGAAAAAAAATTAAAAATTTATGCTCTTTGAAAAGATACTTATAAAGGAATTAAAAGACATGTCATATACCTGCTTAAAGGAATTTTTATCCAGATGGCTTTTTTTAATCTTTAAGTTCAATAAGAAAAAAATCTTTTTTAATGGGATGAAGATTTGACCACATAGCTTCACAAATAACATAAGCAGATGGAAAATGACCACATGAAAAATTGCTCAATATTACACTTCATTAGGGAAATGAAAATTAAAACCATAATGAAATGCCACCGTATAATAGTCCAATAGCTAAAATTAAAAAGACTGACTCTACCAAGAGTTGGCCAACATATAGGGGAACTGGAACCTTTATATGCTACTTGAAGGAATGTACAATGCTTTCAAAAAAACCTTGGCAGTTTATTTAAAAAGTTAAATATACTCAATCATTCAACTTCTAGGAATTTATCCAAGAAAAATGAAATCATATGTCCACACAAAGACTTGACACAACTGTTCATAGCAACTTTATTTATAATAGCAAGAAACTGGAAATAACCAAATGTTCATCAACAAGTGAATAGATAAACAAACTGTGATATATACATTGGAATATTACTCAGCAATAAAAAGTTAAATTTTAATACATGCAATAACAAAGATGGATCTCAAAATAAATATACAGAGTCAAAGAATCCAGATAAGAAAGACTACATGCCATAAACTCTCTATAAAATTCTAGAAATTAAAAACAAATTATCATAAACTTGGTGGCTTAAGACAACAGAAATTTATTCTGTCTGGGTTCTGAAGGCCAGAAGTCCAAAATCAAGGTGTTGGTAGGGTTGGTTCCTTCAGTAGCTTCTGAGGAAGAATCTATTTTATGTCTCTTCCCTAGCTTTTGGTGGCTTCCAGCAACACTTGACAGTCCTTGGCCTGTGCATCACTACAATTTCAACTTCCATTAATCACCTTCTCCTCCCTGTCTTCTTTCTCTTACAAGGACATTTGTCATTGGATTTGGGGCCCACCCTAAACCAGGATGAGGTCATCTCCAGACCCTTAATTACATCTTCCAAATAAGGTCATATTCACAAGTTCCAAGTGGTGGTGGGAAGCCACCATTCAACCACTACAAATGTACAGTGACAGAAAGCAAATTAGTGGTTGTCTGGAGATGAGAAGGAATAATTACCAAGGGGCATGAAAAAGCTTTTAAAGGTGATAGATATGTTCATAATCTTGACTGTGGTAATGGCTTCACGGATGTATGCAGATGTTAAAAGTTATTAAAGTACATCCTTTACAATAACACCATTATTTCTGATGTCTGAGTTCAAAATACAACCATCAATGGTACAAAATAAAACCATAAAATTCAAAGTAAAATAAAGAGAAGATTATTAGAAAGGATATGGAATTGAGAAAGAATAGAATAAACTGAGCTGTAAATTACAAATGACAGAGGCTAAGAAGGAGTTCCACTTCCTGAAAGGGAAGAAAGGTAAATCAGACAGCTTAAAATTAGTGCCCTGAACACTGCCTGCTATATAGACCCTCAAGAAATAACTTTTAAAATACTTTTAAAATACTTTAAAAGTATGTGTGTGTGTGTGTGTGTGTGTGTGTATACACACACACACACAGGTATACAAATACACATACACACACACACACACATATATACACACACATATATATACGCACACATAGATATACACATGCATACATATATATGTATACACACACACGTACATGCATACACATAGAAAAAGAGCCAATGTACCAAAGAAGTATTCATTCAGAGTTCTCTGTGGTAACTGTAAGATAATATTCATAGACCCACAAAACAAAAAATAGGGACTACAGAACAGAAGGTTGCAAAAGGAAATGGTATTAGATCACTTTTTAAGGTGACTGTATGTACCAATACAGCAAACAGATTTTCTAACAGTAAAAATTGTATAAATATGATAAAAAAATTAATGTTTCCATCTTAATTCTCATTTGCCAAGAACAAAATTTTATGTGCCAATGACTAAAGTGGGAGAAAAATTGAAAATAGAAGTAAAAGAGGAAAGTAGAAGCTCTCAAGGACCGGCTCCTTACAAGACTCTAATAATACCTACAATTTGATGATGCACTGGAAAATGTGCTGAAACACAAAAATTCTTCCCATATTGTTTAGAAATCACTAAATTAGACACATATGCAAAACACATTTTTCTCTTCCACAGAAAGTCCGAAGTTAAAAAACATATAGAAAAGCAAACAGGTATAGATTTATCTACATTTTATTATGTTATTATATGGAAAATATATCACATGTTAAAGGGTGAAAAAGAATCCTTGAAAAAATCAAACATCCTCTTTAATGAGTAACATCCATTTGTTCTAGTGTTATCAAGTTCAATTCACATGACTAGCAGCCTGGTTTGGCAGCCTCAATGCATAAGACAAATAATTCATAAATGTTTGACAATATTATTTTTAGTTCACATGCTTCTTGGATTGAGCCCACAAATGCTTCTACTTTATGCTACTCCAGGGACTCCATTCAGACACAAATACATTCGTTAGCCATTGAGGGAAGACTGAAGGAAGAACTGAGTACATACACCATTATATTTCAAACGTATAGATTGCATTTAGGCAGACATTTAGAGTAATTTAAAAATGGTTGTTGCTGCTTCTATTTTAAATAGAGTCAATGAAGTGTGACAGTATAATTGAGGCTACACTATGCTATGTACAAGAAGTATGTTTCTAATAACAGTTAGGGTCACCAGTGATCATGACCTGATAATTTTAACAAATTAATTGATCTCTCTTTCACAAAACAATGTTTGAGAATGGTCCTACAAAATAATCTTGTTAAATGTAAAGTGTTTACAAGTGCCTTGATATTACGAATCACAAAACATTTGTACTTTTAATAAGGGAGAAATATATCTAAAATTAGAACTTAACACAAACATCTGAATCAATTGTTTCCCCAAATACTTCCAAACAAAATATTTCAAATTCCGTACAAGATTCTGCAAACCCATGAGTACAAACTCTAATCTTGACACTGAATTTGGATCATCTCCATGGAGGAAATCCATGAACCAGATGTGAATTTATTCTTCCAGATGTATTTTATATGTTTGAGGAAAAATAAAACATTTCTCACTGCCTTTTCTGAGGCTACAAAAATACATGAACGTAGAGACAGCAAAAAGAAAATTCTGTAACTCTTGAGTTTTCCACTACTCTAAAGCAGTCTTTCATTATTAATAAATTACCAAAGTACAGGGACAGTTAATACTAATCAAGGGGTATTAACTAGTAATTCAGAATCAATTTAACACTTACAATCCACCAATTTTTCTGTGTTTAGAAGCCATACTAATTACAATATATAAACTGTTCTTTGCGACTCTTGTTTTGACGTTACATGGAAGTTACAGAGAAAAAATATACCTTTGGCTTTAACTAAAATGTCATGACTTCAACATCTGAGATAAATTTCTACACACAAAAAAATGAAACACAGCAAAATTTAATAAAATTAGTAATATACCAATCTAATTACTAATTATTTAATTACTAATAAAATTAGTAATACACACAATCTAATTGCATGGTCTCAAAGTTTTAAACCATTTTATAATACCAATGGACACAAGTCCAAAAATCAAAAAATCTAATATCACAAAAACCAACCTCCATCATATTAAGATCTCAACTAACTAGAAACAAAAATGGATCCTCTAACACATACATTTCCTTTGACCTCCATTAGAGATCCTTTATTTATTTATTTATTTATTTTAATTTTTTTTTTCAACGTTTTTTTTTATTTATTTTTGGGACAGAGAGAGACAGAGCATGAACGGGGGAGGGGCAGAGAGAGAGGGAGACACAGAATCGGAAACAGGCTCCAGGCTCCGAGCCATCAGCCCAGAGCCTGACGCGGGGCTCGAACTCACAGACCGCGAGATCGTGACCTGGCTGAAGTCGGACGCTTAACCGACTGCGCCACCCAGGCGCCCCTAGAGATCCTTTAAAAACTTAACAGCTTCTAATTAAGTACTTAACAACAACAAAAAAAAGTCTAATTGGGAAAATTAATGATCTTGTTGAAATGTTTAATTCCATCCAGGAAAATATGTGTACACATAATAATTTGTTATGATAGTTGTGAGTGGGTGTAACTTTAACACTTACTTTATATGAAATATAAATATAAATACAAATTAAGCAGTACACTAAATAGCAGCTTAATACTAAATAGCAGCTAACCATGTGAAATCCACATTTTATAAGTATAAATACATACACAAGCACATGAAACCAACTTAATTACTGTCCACTTTATGGGGTTTTTTTTTTTGTTTGTTTGTTTATTTTGAGAGAAAGAGAAAGAGAGAGTGGGGAAAGGAGGGGGAGAGAGAGAGAGAGAGACAGAGAGAGAAAATCCCAAGCAGGCTCTGCACTGTCAGCACGGACCCTGATGTGGGGCTCGAACTCACCAACTCGAGATCATGACCTGAGCTAAAGTCAGACACTTAACCAACTGAGCTACCCAGATGCCCCCATCACCTTATGTTTTCAATGATCTAATAAGAAAGTTTTAAAGTTATGTTATCCTGGCATAAAATGAATTAAACTTCATAACTCATTTTAATATACTATAATACAATTTCAGAAGATTTCACGGAAACACTTTATGGTTATCCCAAGAACTTAAATTCTAAGATAAAAGAAGATACTTTTCCAAGTAGGAAACATTACTTAATAATTAGTTTTTAATCTAAAGGGTGGAGATGATTTCCTATATGTGTTAGAAACAAATGTGAAGTAACAGACAAGAATACACGCTGTGGTAAGGTACAGAAAAACTGATTTACTATGTTGTGTACCTGAAACTAATGTAACATTGTATGCCAACTATACTCAAATTAAAAAATTAATTCAAAACAAAACAAAAAAATAAGAGTAAAGAAAGCATATTTTTCAGACCTTTTTCAGAATAAACCACTTTTCAGTGAATTTTGGAGAATATAAAAAGAAAATAAATATTTTAAATCTATTTAACAACAACAACAAAAATATATGATATGGGCTTCAGTAAAACTGTGCAATAACTCAAATCTGATAAAGTATTTCTTTTCTAAAACTATAAAGTACCAGAAACGAACCACCCACACATATTTATTTAACACGCAATTTTGGTGTTGTGCCAGTAACTCTTAACTTCACTAAGATTTCCCCTTGGAAGTAACTAACTGTGGTTACATTTTAAATACAAATAAATTAAGAACAAAAATTTAACTTAAGTGCTGTTACAGATGTTTTCTTTTCACTATTAAAAAAAATCTATCAAACGCAAAAACTCCTATTTGCTTAAGAAACCAGTTATAAGTTTTATTTAATTCTCACATTTGAATTTAAATGACATCAAAAGTTACTCTGAATCGCAGAAAGATGAAAAATCTCTGATTTCAAAGAACAAAAGAAGAATGACACTAGCCATGAACAAAAATGTCACATTCCATACATGGCAAGATTGAATCCTTGATTTCTAAAGTATATCTGGCTTTTCCTTTATTTAAACTCATGAAAGAAAAGCAAAAAACCTGAGAGTAAATCTGGTATTTATCATCAGATAAATCTTTAATAAGATTTATTGGGGCGCCTGGGTGGCTCAGTCAGTTGAGCATCCGACTTCAGCTCAGGTCATGATCTCACAGTTTGTGAATTCAAGCCCCACGTCGGGCTCTGTGCTGACAGCTCAGAGCCTGGAGCCTGCTTCAGATTCTGTGTCTCCCTCTCTCTCTGCCCCTCCCCTTCTCACGCTCTGTCTCTCTCAAAAATAAATAAATATTTAAGAAAATTTTTAAAGATTTATTCATCTTTAATAAGTCATTTGGCAAACATATCTTTGGAGAAAATAGGGTGCAAGAAGTAGAATATACAAGCAAAAGGAATAAAAAGAAGAGGTAAGAGGAGGGAAATCAAATCATTTAAATCTGACATACCTCTTTAAATAATAAAATGCATGAAAGAAAAGAATATATGAAAATATTCCTGTCAAGACAAAACCTTACTAAGTATGCTGAAAACAGGATGAAGGACAAATAGGGAAAAATATATCAAAAATAAAATTTTATACTTATGACGGAGAACAAAAAAGGGGATTTCTTTCATTAAATCATTTTTTAAAGTATTGAAGAATTGTTATATCTCACAAACATCATTCTCTAATAATAAACACATTTTAACGATATGCTTTTTTAAAATTTTTGGCTGGCATTTTCACCAGCTTTATTGAGATATATTTGACTAATAAAATTGTAAGATACTGAAGTATACAAGATGATGATTTGATATATGCATACATCATGAAAAGATTCCCCCCATTAAGTTATTTAATGAATCTAAAATGATATACTTTAAAACTCTTATGTATTTTTGTTAAAACCTCATAAGATAAATTTTATAAAGAATAAATCATAAAATATAAAAACATAAACTTGTTTCATATACAACTTTTCTATAGGAATTATGATAGTTCAAATAAAGAGAATACAATTAAAGATTTATAAATATTGTTAAAACAATATTTAATATATTACTTTTCAGTCATGCATTTACTGAGACCTACCAAATGACAGGTAGTTTACTGAATGCTAAAGATGCAGTAGACACACAAGCAAGGCATGATCCTTGCCCTCATAAAGGTTACTTTCTAGTGGGCCAGTGAGACATGTTAGAGATGTGATGAGTGCTACTCAGGAAAATTATTCAACTTTTCATTTCTGGAACATCTCATATAAGACACAGGTAGCCTACTAATACAAATTCTGGTAAAATTCACAAATGAAATAACTGAGACTGGTGTTTCTCTTATGTGCACTTTTAAAAAATGGAATCAATTTTTAATGGCTAGATTTCTTTTTAGGTTTTCTATTTGCTTTAGTCAACTTTGGTAATTTACATTTTTCTAGAAAACTAGAAATTATAAATTTTATTAAAATTTTTCATATTTTTAGAATAAACCTGCTAAAAATTGCTATTATAATTTTTAAATCTCAACATGTACCCTTTATATTACTAACATTATTAGTGTCTACTTCTATTCTTTCTTCATCAATGTTGTCAAGGGAATTCAACCAGTTCAAATTCTGGCACCCACATTTACAAGCTATGTGACTTTTAACTTCCCTGAGCTCAGTTTCTTCAAATTTTAAATACAAATAAAAATAGAAATTTTCCCAAAGGATTATTGAAAAAATTAAGTAAAATAATGCATGTAAAGTACTTAGAACATGCTTGGTAAATAATAAGTATTTAATCAAGCACTGCTGTTTTGTTTTTTTTCATTTCTAAGCATTATTTGTTCTGTTTCAAACCTTCCTGTTCCTCTTTCATAATGCACAAGTTTTCCATTATGGTTCCTATTCCTCTTTTAACTTCTAATCATTTTAAACAAACTTGTTTTATAGTCTTTTTGAGGTTTTTCTATTACCTACAGTTCTTGTTGTATTTACTCTCTTGTTTGTTATGTCTACTTGTTCTCTACATGGAAGTTTGTTTCCTCCTATAGAAACAATGTCTACAACCTTCAGCAGAGGTTGCTTTCTGTGGAACGAGTGTTTGCCCTGAGCTATATATATAAAAAGACACCTAAAGGACAGGTACATTTTGTTCATTTGTTTTACCAGGCCCCAAGGAATTTCACTGGTCCCTGACTAGAGAGATGGGAAAGAAGTTCATCTGCACACTTGAGTTTGTATAAACTATTTACATATACGTATCTTTGTGTGTGTTTTATATTATTCTTTTAATTATGATATAGATGACTTCACCATTGTTACAGAAATTCCTGGCTTCAGTGAGCAAATAAATATAACATTCTTTTAGATTCTTTTTTTCTGAAATACTAATACATTCAAATCATACCAGAAATGAATATTCCTATCCCAAGTACTGCAAGTTCTAATCTTTTTATAAAATCACCTTTTTAATAAAGAACTGTAATATACTGCTGTGTATTTTTAGAAATAATAGTGGTAGTAATGATAATAAATACATTTGGGCAGCATGTTAAGAGTTTATATAATTCTTTAAGCAAATTTAAAACACAGTGTCTTTCAGTTTGTTCCTCACAACCAACCCCACAAGATAGGAGGATTTACCAACCCCCACCCCCCCACTTTAGAAATTAAAATCTGAGGTCCAAAGCCGTTCATATATACACATAGAAGTATACTAAATTCTAACTTACTATTCATTCATAGTACACATATCTGATTTTCTATTATCGGTAACTATTCTTTTTGTCTCCTGCTAATTCTGGATAATTAAATCCTACAATACTCCCTACCTATTTTATTGCTTCAATTATTAGTATATAATACTAATTGAGCCTCCAAATCTCCTAGAGACATATTATGAAAACATCATATAGTCTCAATTCTAAGATATATCTTTCACATTTAAATGTTTTTACAGTCAGGATGGATCTTCCAATTTTCCAAATGTCAAAAGAAACCTGCTGGTGATCATGAAGAAAATCCAGTTATGACACAACTGTGCACATAAAATATCTATCTGCTCATCTGAACATCACTTTGGTTGAGGTATTTAGATTTATAGCACCAAATGTCATTGAATTTTAATTCAAATTTGAATTAAGGTTTTTTTGTCCATTAAGGTTTTTTTTTTTCTTATTGTTATTACTGTTGTTTGTAGTAATTGCTATACCTAACATGGGCTCAAACTCACGACCCTGAGATCAAGAGTCTCATTATCTACCAACTGAGCCAGCCCGGTGCCCCTCTGTTAAGTTTGTTTGTTTGTTTGTTTGTTTTTTAAGATAATACTGAGATGCTGCTCTGAAACAGAAAGTAAAAATACATATATAGTTGATTTTCACATACCAGGTAAAATAATTAAATACAGTAGAAAAATGTTAACTGTTTAAGAATTGATGGCCAAATTCCAATGCCAGGACAGAATTTATGCATCAGGGAAAACTGTGCTATTCTCTTCTAAACATTCCAATGAAGCACTGCTGATAGAGTAATTTTTTAAAACACTGCTTTTTATCATGTTACTTTCCTGTTCAAGATTCTGCAATGGCTTCTTAGTGCCTCTTCTAATTCAAATACACATTTCTATGCAGCCTTCATCCATTATTTGGCTTCATAAATCTATGAAATTTTCATTTTCATTTTTCCCCCACCTCTACCTACCTGAGTCTTTGCATCAGGGGGGGTCAGTCTCTTATAGGATGTCTCCACCTTTCTTCAAACTCTGCCTTGATCCGTTCACGAACACCCTCCCCCCATCCTTTTCTTCCTAGCGGATAAAACACTACTCACCCTTTCATCACATTTCAAGTTTTAATCTACTTAAATCTGAGCTCCTGTTGTAGCTAGAGACATTATAAGTTACCAATGGCACTTATCTATTTATTTGTTTCTTAACTGTTCCTTTTTCCTAACTTAGATCTTAAGAGGCTTGGGAATATAGAAAACATCATCCAGCCTTTCTCTTTTCCATTAGAGGAGAGAAATTCTATTAGAAAGAAAAGGAGGGCTCATAACATACAGAGTTGTTGAATCAAGAAAGAAAAGGAAAAAGAAGGGAAGGAAGGGAGGAAGGCAGGAAGGAAGACACGAAGGAAATTAAGAGATAGGAAACTAAATCTCAGAGAAATTAAGTAAAGTGCCCAGAACAGAGTTAAATAGTTCAACCTTGTCAAAAACCCAGTTTAGTGATTTTTCTCTTCAACACAGTATTGACATACATGAAGTAAGTAGCAAAACAAAAGGTATGTATTAAAGCCAGGTCCTATTTGGCTTTTCAGCTTAATATTAAAAAATAAAATAAAATCACAAGCAAAGCCCGTACTATACTTCAGCTTCTTCCATGTTAACCCACTGACATTCTCTTTCCCAATTAGACTGAAAGTTTGTGAACTTTCATTAAAGTTCCAATACAAATTAGGTGTGATTATTGGGAGGAGAGAAAAGAGAAAAGATTAGGTATAGACTGTTTAGAGACACAAAGTTGTACTTAAAGTTGGTAAAGCAGCTTTGAGAGTCTCTCTTGGGTGCTATTTACAAAATTTTTTTTTCTGATTACAATCATGCAATATGATTCCATTTGGGATTTCGAGTAAAGCTGGAATGCTTTATTCCCTAAAGAATGAAAAATGTTTAGTTGAAAAAAAAAAAGGAATGTGATACTTCTGGTCAAAAGTTCTGTTTCTGGAATTCATGATAAATGAAAAGAATTTTGGCAGTTCCTATGTCATTCTACATCTCACAAGCAACGTGCAATTCCTCATGTCACTAAAACTTGGTTATGCACTGAAACAACTGATCTTATTACAAAACAAGTTAAAGAAACAAACAAAGCCTCCTTCAGTTCCTGCCTTGATTCATTATTAGAATTCACCTTTCCTTTTACCTCACCCACAATCCCTGATATTGAATGCCAAATGTTGGTCTCACTGAAAGACAGGACATTAGACACTTTAAACATCAGTGAAATAGAATTCAGCTATCCTTAGTCACTGACTAATGACTCTATTCCTATTTGTACATTTTTTAAGTAATACTATGTCCTTCCCGGAAGTTCTTTTTGCATTCCAGATTACGACAGGGACTGAAGTACAACAAAGGAAAAATGCAAAAAGTCAAGTGTCAGGATCAGAATTGGAAGCATATACACATATGTAGGTAAGTCTAGGTCAAATTCCTGCTCAGTAGGATATTAATCTTTATAAAATATTTTAAAGAAATATTACCTAATTTAGCCTAAAGAAAATTATGCCTAAGTATAAAATTTAAAATGTGACCAGAAAGTATATATATTCTAAAATGGGTAAGGGGAAAGTATTAACAAAATATTTTTTAAATTCTGTAATAAGTATTTGATTGCACCATACATCCGATTTTTCTAATGTCATGTGATAATCGAATATAAGAAATGTTGTCACCAATTTTTCACCTCCCATTTTAGAACAGAAACTAAACATATCTGCCCTTCCCCCACCTCCAAAATCAGAGATCATAGTATCAAATTAGTTAAAATTTATTTCTAAAATTTACCCCAAGGAGTTTCAAAAAACAATTTTATAAGAACACCAGAAATCACCAATCTTTAAACAGTTGTACACACAGTATACCTAAATTGACTAGAGTTCATTTAACAAATGACTACTGCCTTCACTTCTACTTCTGATTGCCTGCTAGAGCACCACAAACCCCTCCCCCCAAAAAAACCAGAAAACAAAAACAACACATCTTCCTCTGTTAAAGTCACATCTGCAGGAAAAAGGCTACTAAAAAAAGAACAGTCTGCTGTTCCAAGTTAATATCCTGCCAGTAGATATTTTGCAATGCTCAGGACTGGAAAATGTTTTCAAAGAAATAATTTTATTTTTAAGTATTCTCATTTACTTAAGGCAGAAATTCTAGACTTAGAAAATTAAAATGTTAGTTGTCTTATTATTATATTTTACTAAATAAATCTGCCATCGTTGTCTGAGTCTCCCGTTTTCTGAAACCCTGTAGAAAAAAAGATGGTCTCAGTATTCTCTGTTCCTCTTTGCCTTTTGCATCAAATACATCTACCATTTATGATTCATGTGTACATACTAACAAGTATCAGTAACAAACTGAAGACAAAATTAACTTTTTCAAAACCCAGAAAATGAAAATTTGTATATATGTACAGGAAAAACAATGTTGGGAGGTATAAATAATAACCACAATTCTAGTTAAACTGCACTTAATCCTTCAAATAAAGCAAAAGTTTAGGTTAAATAAATATTTAACTGTATGTATGCCATTGCAAAGATAAAAGTAGATTTAAAAATTGTTAACCAAGTGATGTGCTAGTATCTTATAGACATTGGTGAAAACCATTCATAAGACAATTTGATTCATTTGTTTTCACAAATCTCTTCAATACACTATTAAAAGGGTTCTCTGATTTCAACTCCAACAACTGAATTAATAAATGATTGCTTAGTAAATCAGAATTTATAGTATGTGAACCAAAGAATATTTAATGTCCTAGAATAAAATTATTTATAACATATGATATTATCTACCTAGTAGATATTAACTACCTAGTAGTTTGTCTTACAATCCCTTATGTTTTTATCCTTATTTCAGTGGTTCTAAACCTGACTAAGTGGTGGAATCATCCAGGAGGCTTCTAAAACTTTTCTGTGCCAGGCACGCATTGTAAACCATATACATTGGAGTATCTCAGCAGTTAGGCCTCAGTATCAATAGTTTTTTATTTTTGACCATGGTAAAAACACATAAAGTTTACTATTGTAATTATTTTTAAATGTACAGTTCAATAATGTTAACTACATTCACATTGATGTGCAACAGTTCTCTAGAACTGTATTATCCTGCATGGATGAAACTCTATACCCACTGAACAACTTCTCACCATTACCCTCCCCTACAGCTCTTGGCAAACACCATTCTACTTTTTGTTTCTAAAAGTTTGACTACTTCAAAGATTTCATGTATGTGAACCTCAAGGTTCATCCATGTTATATCATGGGACAGGATTTCCTTCTCTCTTAAGGCCAATATTCCACTGTATACATGTGCCACATTTTCTTTATCCATTCATCAGGGAATGAACACTTGGGTTGCTTCCACATTTTAGCTATTATGAATAATGCTGCTTTGAACACAGATGTACAAATATCTCTTTGAGACTCTGCTTTCAATTCTTCTGAATACATATCCAGAAGTGGATCTGCTCGGTCATATGATATTTCTATTTTTAATTTTTTCAGGAACCACTATACAGCAGCTGCACCATTTTACATTCCCATCAACAGTGCACAAGGGTTCCAAATTCTCTACATCTTGCTATCACTTGTTATTTTACAGTTTTTTTTTTTAACAGTACTCACCCTAGTCAGTGTGACATGGTCTCACTGTGGTTTCAATTTGCATTTGCCTATTAGTGATGATTGCCAACTGATGTGAAAAACAAAGGCAAAAGAGAAAACTTAAATTTCCTTAGAACTTGGAGTCCACTGACAAGTCCTTGAGATAGGCAGAGTGATCTTCCTCTAGGAACTCAACTGCCTTGATGTTAATAATTTGCTAAGGGTGAAGGCAATCTTAGCTTAACATTACCCCGACCTCTAGGACACTGTCAGTTTCTTTTAATACATACAAATTTCTTTGGAAACTTCCATTATCTCTACCTCCCAAGATATATGTTAGCAATCATTCTCTGAGTATATGGCCCACTGATATACATCTGAAGGATCTCATAACTAAGATTTCATTAAACAGTAATAAATGACGTTTTCCGAACAATAGCTAGCCCCCTCAAGGTCCTGGAAACCTTGCCTCCAAAATTCCTTAGAGACTTAGGCTATCCCTAACCCCATCTCTACTTGAAAGTATAAATTCGGCCAACCCTCACAACCCAATGCAGCTCTTTCAGCCCTTGAGTCCTGTCCCCAAGCTTTAATAAAACCACCCTTTTGCACTGAAGACATCTCAAGAATTCTTTCTTGACCATTTGCTCCAAATCCCAACATTTCCACATCACCAACATTCAATAACTGGAGATTATTCTCCAAAGAAATGGAATTGACATTCAGAAGAGAAAATATGCACAGAGAGGTAATGGTTAAAATACACTTAGATAATAGACAAAACTTTCAAGTAAGACTGGTTTGCTTCATTCATCCCATCTAGCCTGCTTCCCTTCCTTGAACCTCTCCCATCTCTCCTTTTCCAACAGAATATTCTGTCTTTCAATCCAATTCTGTTGCTAAGAAAGAATTTAATATGAATTTGGGAATGTTCCTAATTTCTCCCCGAGACATTTACATATAAAGTCTTAACATTATTTAGATAGGGAAAGATTTTTTTCACATGGTAAAAAGGAGCTTTAAGCCACAACTTCAAAGCAGAGATACTCAGGGCTGGTATTCTCACAAGCCAGTTTTAAAGATGACTATCCAGTAGTTGATCACCCACATCTCTCCAAGATGAAGAGTCACATGCTCCACTGACTGAGCCAGCCAGGTGCCCCAATAGTACTTTTTTTTAAGTATTCTCTATGTCCAATGTGGGGCTTGAACTCATGACCCCGAGATCAAGAGTCACATGCTCTACTGACTGAGCCAGTCAAAAAACCCTGATGTTTTTTAGAAACAAAACCAACCAACATCGATATAAGAATTTACGCTGGTACACACCATGCATTTACTTGAACACTGTAGAATAAACTGTATATTTCTTATGTATTTTAGAGTGTACAGCAAGAACTTAAAGCAGGTTCTGAAAATCTGCTTCAAAGCTGAATCATAAGAATTTTCCAACATCTCATTTGTTCAACACCCTCAATCATTCAGAATACAAACAAGATCCTAAAAATAGGCCAAACAACCAAACAGTTAAGGAGTGAAATTAGATCAAAAATCTTTGTTAGAAGGCACTTGGTTTTCCTCATAACTCTCACAGAGTTATTGGATACTATCAGTTTACACATAATTTTAGCAAATTTAATTATATTATTTTCCAAACAGTAACAAGTACATTTACATTGGAAGTGAAGATGGAGACATGGAAATCTGAACAAGGACATTCATATAGGTTGACCCTTCCACCTACATACTGCATTCTACTTGCAAGTATCTCTTAGAGCAGCATATTACGAGAACTGAGTAGCCTTATGTGTCACATATTAAATTACATTAATATGTAACCTTGGGTGCATAGCTGGTAAGGTATATACCTTTGCAGCTGTGGTGCACGTGCGCACACGCACACACACACACACACACACACACACACACACACACACCTTGTCTACACCTTTCTTCTCCTTTGCCAGCAGCTCCTCAAACCTTGATTCCTTCATGAGTCACCACGTAAGTAGCTCATGACTTTGGCTTTATCCCTCCCTCCCTAGTCTCACCATTCCAAAAACCTGACTCAACTGGAGGAAACCCTCCCCTCCCCGTCAGTTTCCCTACTGAAAGCAAAGAATTCATTGGGATTAGAGTGTCACAAAATACTATAAAATGGAATCCAAGAATGCTCACCTCTGAAAGAGAAAGGCAGGGAGGAAGAGTACTGAGGAAAAGAAATAGGAATAAGAAGTAAGACATGATGGGTTTTTTCCTGGTTTGACTTTTGAGATTTTCTTATTTTTTTAAAGTCTGCAAGAGGATTGTTTTCGATCCATCTGTTCTTGTGTGTCTACCACGTATGCAACCTGTGCTGGTCACTCTGGGGAGTCAGAGATGTATCACAGGAGTTCTCAAAGGGCTTGACAGGTTATTGTCATGGGTACCATAGACACCAACCAAAACAAACACACACACACACACACACACACACACACACACACACACGAAAAGAGAAGAAGACATGAGGCCCAGGTCACAAATAGTTGTAATTTATTTGAATAAAAATATTCATTCCCCCACTCTTAGTAGTTCATTTATGACAGACACTTTGGAGTATTACATATTACTAACACTTGTTCTCTTTCTCCCTCTTTAATATCAATAGGAAAAACTGAAGGCTTTCCCTATTAACTGGGTAGTTTTATAAAATGCCACAACAGGGTATCTCCCGAAGAATGTGATTATTTCAATTTGTGTACTTATATGAAGAACATTCTTTAAAAAATACAATCAAAATCACCTACTCCTACTTGAAAAACAAGTAAAATATTTTATGCCACTAGAATAAACAAATATTCCTACATTTCTTCAGACGTAGCTATAAAGATATACATGTAACAGTTTTCAAATAAAAATTTGTTATCTATCCACATCTCCTTTTTCTCACTTAATGGTATCATGAACAGCTTTCCAGACAAATCTACCTAATTCTTTTCCATAAATCTGAAACTTGGTCTATATACCTAACCACACACCTACTGAGAAGGTTTTCTGTATTGTGCTCTTTTAAGAAATACAAAGAACATGCTTGTTGGAACAAATTAAAACCTGATCATTAATGTGTAATATGCCTACACAGTTACCAACTTACAGACCTTTTATAATTTGGCCAATCTGACTGCCAAACTCTTCATTCACTGTTATTTTAATTTGCCTTTTAAAATTATGACTGAGAGTCAGAGTGGCCAAAATGAACAAATCAGGAGACTATAGATGCTGGAGAGGATGTGGAGAAATGGGAACGCTCTTGCACTGTTGGTGGGAATGCAAATTGGTGCAGCCACTCTGGAAAACAGTGTGGAGGTTCCTCAAAAAATTAGAAATAGACCTACCCTATGACCTAGCAATAGCACTGCTAGGAATTTACCCAAGGGATACAGGAGTACTGATGCATAGGGGCACTTGTACCCCAATGTTTATAGCAGCACTCTCAACAATAGCCAAATTATGGAAAGAGCCTAAATGTCCCTCAACTGACGAATGGATAAAGAAATTGTGGTTTATATATACAATGGAGTACTACACGGCAATGAGAAAGAACGAAATATGGCCCTTTGTAGCAATGTGGATGGAACTGGAGAGTGTGATGCTAAGTGAAATAAGTCATAGAGAGAAAGACAGATACCATATGTTTTCACTCTTACGTGGATCCTGAGAAACTTAACAGAAACCCATGGGGGAGGGGAAGGAAAAAAAAAAAAAGAGGTTAGAGTGGGAGAGAGCCAAAGCATAAGAGACTCTTAAAAACTGAGAACAAACTGAGGGTTGATGGGGGGTGGGAGGGAGGGGAGGGTGGGTGATGGGTATTGAGGAGGGCACCTTTTGGGATGAGCACTGGGTGTTGTATGGAAACCAATTTGACAATAAATTTCATATATTGAAAAAAAAATTAAAAAAATAAAAAATAAAAAAAATAAAAAAAATAAAAAAAATAAAATAAAATAATGACTGAGATTAGAGGTAGCTTCTCATGGTTGCTGGCAAAGTAAATTTCTTTTTCAGCAAAAAGACAGTTTGTATTCTATTTTTCTGTTGTTGGGTTTTATTATTCATTTCTAGGTGCTCATTGGTTAAGGATACCAACATTTTTGTCTTTTAATTTGGTTTACAACGTCTACCACAGTATGCAGTGCTAAGAAATTTTATCTAAAACTTGGAAATGAAAAAAGAATATAGCACATCTTTTCATTGTCATACTGGAGCACAGTTTTAATAAGCCCACCAAAGGATTATTTAAACTTTTGAGAATATACCTGTAATGGACTTTCTAATTTACTTTAAAAAAATTTTTTTAATGTTTATTTACTTATGGGGCGCCTAGGTGGCTCAGTAGGTTAAGCATCCAACTTTGGCTTGGGTCATAATCTCGCAGTTCCTGAGTTCAAGCCCCCCGGTCAGGCTGTGTGCTGACAGCTCAGAGCCTGAAGCCTGCTTCAAATTGTGTCTCCCTCTCTCTCTGACCCTCCCTCCCTCCCCACTATGTATCTCTCTCTTTCTTAAAATAAATAAACATTAAAAATTTAACAAATTTTTGAGAGAGTGGGCACGCATCAGGGGAGAGGCAAAAAGAGAGAGAGAGAGAGAGAGAAGAGAGGGAGAATTCCAAGCAAGCTCAATGCTGTCAGTGCACAGTGCATAGGCCAATGCGGGGTTCGATCCCACAAACTGTGAAGTCATCACCTGAGCCGAAACCAAAAGTCAGATGCTCAACTGGTTAAGCCACCCAGGTGCCCCTCTAATTTACTATTTGATTAAAGCATCTATCAGAATATGGAAGAAGCAATACTGCACACAAATTTGGCAATCAAATAATTCCTGAATAAATTAATGAGAGAACTAATATTTTATAAAGTCCAAAGAGTTTACACAGATACTTGTATCATTAACCACAACCCCTCTTCCATTCAAAAAATTGATTCAAACCTCCTGAAAATTAAAAGGAAAAGTTACATTTGGGAAAGGATCACCACAAAAATATCAACCTATCTGAATCCCAACCCATCTTACAACATGTTCTAATACCAAAAACAGAGAGCCAGATAAAGAATCTATAGTGGTATATCATTGGTTAAAGACTTTGAGGACTGTGGGATTAGATGAAAGTATAGTTACTGAGCTTCAAATTAAAAAAAAAACAAAACCCTACTGTTGTTTGGATTGAAAATGAGAAATAATATATTTTGTCTGTTTTAAACACAATTTATAGGAAAAAATGCTCAACAAAATAAAAGGTAGTAAATTTATAGAGTTGTAAACCTTTCATCAGTTTTAAACAGATAGGGGAAATAGCTGTGTTTTCTTTCAAACTATATTTTCTAATTATTTTATATTAATAAGTTTATTTTTTATTGTTTTCTTATCTAGTTTAATTCAGCTATCAACACAGGAATTTCCCTCCACCTGGACCAATGCAGATAATATCCAAACAAGCTGACCACAAGCTCAGAGTTGTGTTTCCCATGTACAACTATTTCTTGCTCCTTTGCTATTATTTCCTTGGTGGTAATAAGCCTTGAGAAAATGGTTTTGTGTTATCTACAAGCAATTTCTCTCTTCTCAAAGGAATCAATAGCTATTTATTAAACAGAGAGCCACGGACTGTGCTTAAGTATTGAGAAAACGAAGAAATTAACAGCTGACCCTTGAACAACAAGGGTTTGAACTGCACAAGTCTGCTTATATGTGGATTTTTGTATTTGAGAAACACAGTACAGCACTTTAAGTGTATTTTCTCTTCCTTGTGAGTTTCTTAATAACATTTTTTCTCTAGCTTACTTTATTGTAAGAATATAGTTTCTAATACATATAACATAGAAAATATGTGTTAATCGGCTGTTTATGTTATTGGCAAGGCTTCCAGTCAACAGCAGGCTATTAGTAGTTAAGTTTTTGGGGAACCAAGTCATACACAGATTTTTGACTACATAGGAAAGGAAATATGTGGGCACCCAGTTAAAGGGTCAACTGTATATGAATTTTTGCCTGTAAAAAGAGATCAAAGAAAGGCATAACAGCTGGAAATTTGCTGACCCTCATGATGGAATCCCATGTGAAACAATCTGCAATAAAAGATACTGACAAAATCTTTTGGAATCCAAACTTACAGAAAATGATAAGTAATAAACAAATATAAGATAGATAAAAACAAAGAAGCAAAACATTTTCTTATTTGTGCACAAAATATTTTGATAAAAAAAATTTTTTTTTTTTTAACGTTTGTTTATTTTTGAGACAGAGAGAGACAGAGCATGAACAGGGGAGGGGCAGAGAGAGAGAGGGAGACACAGAATCTGAAACAGGCTCCAGGCTCTGAGCTGTCAGCACAGAGCCCGACGCGGGGCTCGAACTCACGGACCGTGAGATCATGACCTGAGCCGAAGTCGGACGCTTAACCGACCAAGCCACCCAGGCGCCCCTGATAAAAAAAAAATTTTTAGGCCATATTGACTGAGATAGCACAACTGCAAATGTGTTATTATGATGTGAAAGTTTAAGAATATTTTCTAAATAAATATAATCAAAAATAAAAGTACTCAAAAACTGAACATAAACTCATAGATGACTTTAGCAAGGTTGCAGGATAACTACAAATCACTGATGAAGGAAACTACAGAACGCTAAATAAATGGAGAGAAATTATGGGTTCATAGATTGGTTGATCAATATTGTTAAGATATCAATTCTCCCTAAGGGGCGCCTGGGTGGCTCAGTCGGTTAAGCATCTGACTTCAGCTGAGGTCATGATCTCGTGGTTCATGAGTTCGAGCCCCACATCAGACTCTGTGCTGACAGCTCAGAGCCTGGAGCCTGCTTCAATTCTGTGTCTCCCTTTCTCTCTGCCCCTCTCCTGCTCATGCTCTGTCTCTGTCTCTATCTGTCTCTCTCTCTCAAAAATAAACAAACATTAAATTAAAAAATATATATATCAATTCTTCCTAAATTGATCTACAGATTCAGTGCAATCCTCATCAAATTCCAGCAGGCTTTTTCCTAGATATCAACAAGTGAGTTTTAACAAATCCATAGAAATGTGTATCCCCACTAAATATTTTCTGATCTTGATTTAACCTTCAAGTCTTTTCCACCATAATCATGTCCTGAATTATCACTGTAACTACTTATTGTATACACATAGCCATGAAAATTTTTAGTGCCCTACTTATAGATATAAAAAACATTATGGCTAGCTTTCTTACTAGATCCTTGTTCTGACTCTATATAATTTCATAAAAACAAATAAATAAGCCTTAATATTAAAAAAATTGAAACTATGATCCTGGCCAAAAGTAGAAGTGTGACAAATGTTTGCTGAGTAAACATATAAGCATAAATGAACTCAAGACACATTCCAAGATTTTGGAACAACGTAAGAAAGAAAGTTCCATGGTCATTTTCTATGATCTTCTATACTCAAAAAATCTTTATGTTCCCATTGCACATACAAAAAAGTTTAAACCCATTAATGAAGTGTTAAAAGCCACAAACAATTGGCTCCTACTATCTTTGCAGCTTTCTCTTCTGTTACGAACATCCCTCCAAATCCAAAATAAATACTAAGCTTCAGACAATTTAACATCCTATCTCAAGACTTTTGCAAACACAGTACAAATGCCTTGATGGCCAACAGGCACATGAAAAGATGCTCAACGTCACCCTTCATCAGGGAAATACAAATCAAAACCAGACTGAGATACCACCTCACGCCAGTCAGAGTGGCTAAAATGAACAAATCAGGGGACTATAGATGCTGGAGAGGATGTGGAGAAACAGGAACCCTCTTGCACTGTTGGTGGGAATGCAAACTGGTACAGCCACTCTGGAAAACAGTATGGAGGTTCCTCAAAAAATTAAAAACAGATCTACCCTATGACCCAGCAATGGCATTACTACAAGTGCCTTTTTCTTTAGCATATTCAAGTTCCACTTATCTTTCAGTTACTCTTGCTGTATAATAAACTATCCCAAAACATAGTTGTCTAAATTAAGCACCATTTTATTATGTTCATGGAGTCCATGAAACAGAATTCAGACAGTGCAGGGCACAACACTATTCTCATGCTCTAAAGAAATATCAGCATATAATATTAAGATCAACAGACAAAAATTAGTTACTTCTCGAGAAGAACATTAGTGATGGAAGAGGGGATATTTTAATGTAAATTTAATAACTTAACATTTACATTTATTTTAAGTTGACTGACATGGCTTAAAATGTTTCAAAAAATAAATTTAAGTTTTAGCTACAGTGATTTGTTTCGTTTAAATAGTAAATATATTGGGGTGGCTCCGTCAGTTTAAGCATCTGACTCCAGCTCAGGTCATGATCTCACACTCCGTGAGTTTGAGCCCACTGTTGGGCTCTGTGCTGACAGCTCAGCTCAGAGCCTGGAGCCTGCTTCCAATTCTGTGTATCCCTCTCTCTGCTCCTCCCCTGCTCACACTCTGTCTCTCTCTCAAAAATAAATAAACATGAAAAAAATTTAAATAGTAAATATATTTTATTGAATGAAACTATCCAGACTAAAAAACCTGTTTTCTAAGCAGTGTAACTGCAAATGCTTCACCTTAAAAATAACTGATCATCTCTTTTAATTCTACTTTAACACAAATGTCCCACATTTTGCACCTGAGTAAAACAGATCAGACTTAACAAACACTTCAAAAAAACATTTATAAATATTGCAGGTATGAAATGGAGGGATTTCGTTCTTGATGTTTCTCCCCCGCCCCCAAGTTTGTGTAAAAAGGTCAACTACTAAGTAAAAACAAGAACAGGCATGACTGGGAGGTTAAATAACCAAATAAGGATAAAGACAGAACTGGAGTAATTACCTAATGTATTAAATTCATAATCACATATGACTTATACCTTCTGGAATTGGAGTGAAATCATTATAGAAATACTAGTCAGCATTTCTTGTAAGACTCCTAGATAACTAAAGTGTTCCTCCCAACTTTCTATGTTAAAGGTTGACATGCATCTATCTCCCTTGGAGGAGAACACATTTATACATTATCATCAAATTATACTTGATCTCACCTTCAAAAGATTCAATAATATTTGAAAATGTCTATATTCAGCTGTGCATACACACCACATACTTAATACCTCCTAAAATGTCTACAATCTAGTCCAAATAATCCAGTTCTAAAGAGGTACTGTAATGGTGACAAGAAAACCCCTGGCACACCTTTGCTCACCTAGCTGTCTCCTCTGCATCCTTCCACTGACTAGAAAGAAAGACGACAAGATTCTATATACCCACTGATTCCTTTCACTAGGATTCCTTTCCTCCCAAGAAACAGCACACCTGAAAGAGCTTTGAAAAGAGTAAAGCCTATTCAAATGTTATTACTGCACAGAACTTATTTTCTTGGCTATAAGAACAACTCCCATTCACACAATTCTTTATAGATCACAAAGTATACAGCAGGTAATTAGCTCATCAAACAAATTAGTGAAAGAAAGGAATCATAATAAATGATAAATACCTCTGCATTTTTATTTTAACTTGAAACATAAATGTACATCATTTTATTGCAAGGAGAAATTTTTAGGTTGTTTAGAAGAAATATTATTTGAAGGATGTTCATTCTATTGCTTTATGATAACTTAAACTAAGTTTTGAAAATAATATGAAATTATAGATTGAAACAGCTTTGGCTACCACAGAAGGAATTTCTAACTTTGGAGGTAACCTCAACTCCTCCTCCTCTTCATATTTAGATCCACCTATTTCTGTCACTATGGGTATGATATCTACATCATTCATAATTTTATTTTCCAACTAATCATCAACATTAACTACTACATATCACCTTTACTAAACCATAGGAACATATCATTTTATAGATGTGCAGAATTAAGGATATTATTTTATTAATTTTTTTAAAACCTTTAAATACTGTCTTAATTTCCTCACTATTGAGATCCGAAGAAACACTGAGTAAATACATAAATATGGCACCCATTAAGATATACATAAACAATGAACCAAAGACATAGTAGATTCTGGCTGAAAAAAGCAGAGAAAATACCATAGGTGAGCAGAATTAGCATGAACGTTAAATATAAATTAAGAAGGGAAGAGTAAGGGAATTACAGGGGAAAGGAATAGCTTGATTAAACGTATAGATGTAGGAAATGCCCTCCATAAAACAATATTGGAAAAGAAAATCGGTTTAACATGAATTGGAATACAGAATGTTTGAAAAGGGGCAGAAAAGGATGACAGTACTAGATAAGGCTTTCTTAGAATAACTTGTGGTCTGATAATGAAAGACCTTGTCTCCCCCCAATAAAGAGAACAAATTTCATTCTGTAGATAATGGGATATCACCAGAGCTTTTGGAAAAACAAACAGATTGGTGTTTAAGAATTATAACTCTAGGGGCGCCTAGGTGGCTCAGTCGGTTATGTGTCTGACTTCACCTCAGGTGGTGATCTCATGGTTTGTGAGTTCAAATGTTACACCAGGCTCTGTGCTAAAAGCTCAGAGCCTGGAGCCTGCTTCAGATTGTGTCTCCCTCTCTCTGCCCCTCCCCCACTCATGCTCTATCTCCCTCCCCCAAAAATAAACAAACATTTAAAAAAAAAAAGCTTCCCATTTAAAAAAAAAATGATAACTCTAACAACAGTGAAATGTAAGCAATGATAATAGAAGTAAGACTGGATGGGAAATTTTTGCAATTACCGAGAATAAAGATTTAAGAACCTCAAACATAAATAGTAGAAGCCAAGACAGACCATATTCTGGGCCATGAAAAAGGCATTCACTAAATTGAAAATTATTTGAGTCACACAAACCACATTCTCTGACCACAATGGAATTAAATTAAAAACCAATAAAAGAGAGATTATCAACTAAGTCTCAAAATAGTAAGAAACACATTCTAAATAACCCATGGGTCAAAGAATAATTTAAAAAGGAAGTTAAAAAATAATTTGAACTAAATAAAAATGAAACATAATTTATTAAAGTTTGTGGGATGCAGTGAAGGCAATACTTGGGGATTCATTTGTAGTACTAAACATCTTTTATTAGAAGAGAATAAAAGTCTCAAGTCAGTGACTTCAGCTTCCACCAATAAGAAATCAAAGCAGAAGAACAAACTCATTGAAAAGACCAATAAAATTAATAAAATTAACAGACTGATCAGCAAAATAAAAGTTTTAGTTTTATATTTTATGTAAATGATGCATTTGGAGTTCTGGAAATGTGAAAAGAAGTTAATTTGTTAATACAGTTATGTAATTGTTTCAGCATCATTTGTTGAAAAGATTATCCTTTTTTCCACTGAATTATTTAATTCTGCTAAAGAATCAGTTGTGTATATGTATGTGTGTATATGTGTATGCATATCTATGTTTGGATTCTCTCTTCTGTTCTACTGATGGAATTAATATTGTTCCAGTATCTATCATGACTCCAATATTAAACTATTTTGGCAACTCTTGATTTCAGCTCAGGTCATGATCTCATGGTTCATGAGACTGAGCCCCACATTGTCAGCACAGAGCCTGCTTAGTATTCTCTCTCTCCTTCTCTCTCTGCCCCTCCCCGCTTGCCCTCCCTCAAAATAAATAAGCATTTTTTAAAAACCATTTTGATCACTGTAGCTTAATAACATGCCTTCAAGTCAATTAGTTTGTCTTCCAACTTTGCTCATACTTGTCAAAGTTGTTTTCCTATTCTATTCCTTCACATTTCCATATGAATTTGAATTCCAATAGTCCATTGCTAATAAACACAAAAACAATTTTTGTATATTGATCTTATATTTTATAACTTCCCAGAATTCAGTTATTAGTTGTGCTAGTGTTTGGAGATTCCTTAAGATATTTTATACATTGGTTCGTTTTATCTACTCATTTCTGTACTTTTCATCTTTTTTTCCTGACCATGCAATAGTTTGAAAGACAGTTGCTGACCTATCTTCCAGTTTATTAATTCTCTCTTCAGCAATGCTTAGCTTGCTATTAACTCAATCTTCTCATTGCTTATTTCAGCTATTGTATTTTTTCAGTTCTTGAATTTGATTTAGTTCTTTTATTAGTTTCAAACACTCTGACAAAATGCTAAATCTTTTATTTTCTTTAAACATTAAGCACAGTTTTGACTGACAGCATTATTTGAATCCCTTGTATGTAAGTCTGTCTCTGTTGTCTATTGTATCTTAGTTTTTTGTCACACTGTCTTGTCCCCTTGAATGTCTGATTACTTTCAACTTAATGCTCGATATCGTATGTTAAAAAAAAAGGTTGAAATAATTTGAGACTCTGCATGGTGTTATCTTCCTCCAAAGTGAATTTATGTTTCCTTTTAGCAGGCAGCTAGTCTAACAGCCTTAGAAATAGCAGATAACCTTAATCTAATCAACAGTTAAAATAATTCAAGGCTTGGTTTCAGTCCCAAACTGAACAATCTATTTCTAATTCACCCATATGTCTACAATGTAGCCTATTATAACATTTAGTAATAAACCCAGAAGCTGATTTAAGTCAAAAAGAATGGAAGTTATCCAGGTTCTGACTCCAACAATATCACAAAATTCTAAATTCTATTTTATTATTGAAAGCTCTGTGAATAACTGAATGTTCTTTCTCTATAGAGCTACATTTGGTGTTAAACTTTATCCAGACTTACTTTAAAAAAAATTTTTTTTAACGTTTATTTTTGAGGGGGGGCGGGCAGAGAGAGAGGTAGACACAGAATCTGAAGCAGGCTCCAGGCTCTGAGCTGTCAGCACAGAGCCGGACGCGGGGCTCAAACTCACAAACTGGGAGATCATGACCTGAGATGAAGTCAGATGCTCAACCGACTAAACCACCCAGGTGCCCCTCCAGACTTACAGATAGCTACAATGTTGGTCACATGGAAAATAAATGCCAGTCAACTTTATTTTTGCTAATAGTTATAACTCAGTAATTGTTTCACTATCACTAAGAGAATTGTTTTATACATTGGTCACACTTAATCCACAATTTATTTTCTCTCAAAATGGAATATTCAACTGTTCGAAAATGTAAAAGTCATTTCTAGAATCATGAAGTTTTGTAACACCATTGCCATGTTCTGATGACAGATACATTAAACAAAGTTGAAATAAACTTACAGAGTTTGAAAGTGTATAAAGTGTTCTTGGTTCAACATAAGCTGCAATATCATGCTAAAAGATATATTGTCCCCATACATTTGAATTTTTCAAAGGAAGATATAAAATGAAACTTTGGGGCAAAGCCAAAAATTATATGTATCTCTATAATCTAGAAATTCTGTATGTCCTTTTGTTAAAATTTCATTTTATTTCTACTTCATTAGAATTGTGATAGAGATTTTAAAAGGTCAAATACCCTTTGTATTTCTGACAATTTTCAACTCCATCTTATCTTAAAATAGAGTAACTTTTTAAATGTCTTCATAATTTTATTTTTCTAGTCCTGCCAGTGTTTTCACATTACAGCAACAGTTACAAATAGGGAAAATTGCCAAGCACTTTAAACTGTTTATATCTTTAATAAGACCCAACTTGTCATGCTATCAGATCATTTACTTTACGGAAAGTAACTGAATACCAGAGTTGGCTAGATAATATCTATTTCTATATTGAGTTGACCTTTCAAATCATCAAAGCTTAAAAAAAAAAAAAAAAAAAAGCCAAACCTTTTGGTGATTGGAAAGTAGGCTTTTTTAACGTTAAAAAATTCTTTCTTGCAAAACAACAGTATTTCCTTATATTCATCTAAATATTTTTAGATATAGCCTATCTAAATTTTATTAACATATAAATGCAGGTTCTTGAGGTAACTGCAAACCACCAACCATACATAAGCAAACTCCTACACTCCTATTCTAAATATAAACAACTTTTTTAAAGCCCCCCCCAATTTTTTTGTCTGATCTAATTAACTGCTGCTTATAAGCAAAACTGATTTAAATGACCTCACATCCTCTGTTTTGACTTTCCCTTTTTAATACATGGCACTCTTAGATATACATAAGTTAATTCTGTGATACACATCCACCATCCAAGAACATTCAGAAGTAGGAACACTGGGGAAAGATTATACGTATTTTTGCTTTTTCTAGAAATTTCCTTTGCTCTTTGACACCTTCCCTAATGACAAGGAAAAGTAAAATGGCTGGGTAGAATAGAATTATGAAATTTAGGTACCATATAAGGTTCTCATTTTGGTTTAAAAAAAAATCAGTTTTTTAAGTATATTATGGGGAAGGTTATCTTGGTAAGCTTTTCTGTAAATAAAACCCAAGGGGAGCAGAAGGTGTGGGGATTGTGATCACAAAGTCAATATGCATGTTGGGGCAAGGTAGAATAGTTGGTATAAGGAAAAGGAAAAAAAAGGCAATAAGGCAACCAAAGCATTAATAGAAGTAGCATGTATCCCAAAAGGGGGAAACACAGTCATAGCTCTGCATTACAACCTCAACATCTAGTTATGTAAGGCACAATTTTAAAAGGAATAGTGCCAAAATAGAGATGCCCAGAGAAAAGCAACCAGAAAACAAGGCACACTCACTACCATCACAGAATATATGACTGAAGACATTGGAAAAATTAACTCTCATGACTTTAATATCCTCCTATGTGACATTCCCCAAATTATATCCCCAGTCCTGACCCATCCCTGGACTTCAATTGCATAACCACATGTCTGCTGAATATACTTACTTGACTGTTTCATACACATTTCAGCCTCAACCTGAAAGTACAGTGGAAAAAGCATGAATGCCGGAGCCAGACCACCATAATTTAAATTTACAGTTACAGCTAATGTAAACCTTGAACAAATTGTGTGACCTCTGTATGCCTCAACTTCCTCATCTATAAAATGGAAATAGTAATACTTACTTTGTAAGGTTGTCATGAGATTTAAATATGTAATGTTTGAAAGTTCTTAAAACAGAACTGGACACATACTAAGTGCTATAGGTGTGTATGAAATTTTTGTAAAAACATACCTAATAACCAAATTCAAACTCTCCATCCCCAAATCTATGCCTCATTTATAACATTTATTTCAGAAAATGACTCCAAGACAAAACTGTGCCTCTTTCTATACCTTAACCTATTTTTTCAGTGAGTCCTTCACTTACTTGCCATATGGGCCAATAAGATCTGGCCAGAGAAGGGGAAAAGAGAAAAGAAGAAACAGAAAAGAAGGAAAAGGGAAAAGGAGGGAAGACAGAAGGGAGAGACACTGAGGAATTATGGCAGTATATATACCAAAATTTTAAGAGTAGTTATATCTCTAGTTGAAGAGAATACAAGTAATCATATTCTTTGTATACCTTTCTGTATTTCTGAAATCTTCTAAAAGATAAGAATATACTTCCCTTTTTGTTAGAGAGAAAAAAAAAGCCATTTTGAAAACATCTTTAGTGTTATTCTGGATAAAATCTAAGTTCTCTATTAGTTGGTTCCTATACCTCCTGCCACTCCCTACGTGCCTTGTATCCTCTCATATCTGTTCCCCTGCACAAGCAGCTATTCTCTATCCAGAACACAATCCCCATTCACCTTCCTCTGGCTAATTCTTGCCAACATAGCTACCATCTTCTCTGCAAAGTTTTCTTGGATCAAATCCTGCTCCCTTCAAACTCACTGTTCCAACCTAGGTTAACCCACTAGGATCTACCTTTAGAACCTAGTGTATATATACAGCATATATCACAGTAGTTCAATAATTAAACTATTTATAAGCTTGTCTCCCTCTTTCCTAGAGATAAGGGAACACACTTATTTGTTTTCCTACTCCAGTATTTAAAACAGTACCTGACACACAAGTAGTGGATCAAAAAGTTTGTTGTGCTAATTACTCCAAAGTCATACTACTTCTAGTCTATTATGTTGCCTCTCTAGAGCAGTATAAAAGTTGAAAAGGTGAATTCCTAAAATACCAGATTCCCAGTCTGGGAGTATTCAAAGTGTGAAACAGAATGCCACCATTCTTGTTCCTTCAGTCAGTTATTTATTCACCAAATATTTATTTACCACCTCATATATACTTGGCAGTGGGGACATAAGGATGAGCAAAAACAATGGGCTTCTCTTAAAATACTTTGAGGTGAGGAGAGGAGAGAGCAAATAATGGCTAAATATGCAAAGCTACTAAAAATAAACACTAGTGAACTGGTCTTGAAATTAAGAAATACATTTCTAATAGAACATATAATGAAAGACATCAGCATATTTGGAAAGATCAAAGATTCTTAATTAGAAATGAGATCAGGTTACTTTAAAACAACAGTTTGAAATCTTTTTTTCTGACTGCCACATACATGGATATATCTAGAGTTATGCATTCTTTCAACAAACTAAGTAACTCTATTCCTAATGAAGCCTCATAGTGCTTGCCAGTTATATCACCCCTTCTTTAAAAAACAAACTAAAGCCAGGGCACCTGGCTGGCTCAATTGTAGAGCATACAACTCTTGATGTTGGGGTCCTGAGTTTGAGCCCCACGTTGGGGAGAGAATTTACTTAAAAAACAAAAAAAACAAAACCCAAAGCATTTCTTTATGACTTGCAAAGCCAAGAACTTCAAGAGAAACCAATTTTAATTTCCTGGCCACAAATAATTAGTCCAGGGGTGTCTGCTGAAGGATGCCCTATAAGGACTCTATATTGGAGGATACGGCAGAGATGACTAGCTGCCCACTCAATATCTATTTTTTCTTTCTCCCCTATTAGGAAATTTTATTGGGAATGGCAATATGCTCAGCTTAAAAACAAACAAACAAATAAGTGAACCCACCAAAATTTTCTGCCTCTCTTGTAGTTAGGTATGGTTACATACTAGTTCTGGCCAAGGAGACGTAAGTAGAAATCACTGAGCACACTTCTGGGAAAGCTCCTCTTAGGAGGAGGAAGACTCAGCCACATTTTTAATCCTTTTCCCCCTTTTCCCTTCTTTCTGCCTAGAGTAAGAACATGAAGATAAGGGTAACATCCCATAAAGGGAGAAATAAAAAATTAAAGCCTGGGTCTTTAATAAAATCACAAAATTGCTATACTAGCACCAAACCATCTTCCTCTAAACTTATTTTATTTTATAGGGTAGAAAAATACATCTCCACCTCATTTAAGCCACTACTGTTTGGGTTTTCTGTTATTTGAGATTGAATCTAAGTCTAATAAATGCTGATGATAACTAATGGAACTAAATTAAACTTCTGTCCTTGGGAGCAGTGGAAGAATATAATTCACAAAGACACATACAGCCAAGAGTGAAAAGACACACCCAAATGCTGAACACTCAAAGCATAGTTGCCTGAAATAAGAACTTAGGGTTTAAGCTATCTGAGCAAATTTCTTCCTTGCAACTAGACAGAGCATTAACTAAAATGGCATTGCTTTCTCTTCTGGTCAAGGATACTAGAATGCAGCTAAGAACAATATTATTTTTTGAATGTCCTTAAATAAACTCTTTAAGAATTAAATAAATAAATCAGTCACAAGTTTTGATACATGAATTATCAGTATCAAATTGCTAGGCACATTCCATATTTGTACACATTTATCTGGCATGCAATTAAACAGACAGGCTCATTAAACATTTATCAGAAATGGGTAGGCATAGCTTATTTAAAGGTGATGGGTAGGGGCGCCTGGGTGGCTCAGTCAGTTAAGCATCCGATTTCGGCTCAGGTCATGATCTCGCGGTCCGTGAGTTCGAGCCCAGCGTCGGGCTCTGTGCTGACCGCTCAGAGCCTGGAGCCTGTTTCAGATTCTGTGTCTCCCTCTCTCTCTGACCCTCCCCCGTTCATGCTCTGTCTCTCTCTGTCTCAAAAATAAATAAACGTTAAAAAAAAAATTTTAAGGTGATGGGTAGAGGGAAATCAGAGAGAAGGAAATCCAAACTATATGAATTCCACAGATCCAAGAATAACCAGGGACAGTCCTGTTTACTTGCCAGTCTTCCTCCAATCTGATAACTTTCCTTAGACTGTCCCTTTCATCTGTAATTTCTGAAAAACAGCTTTTCCAGATAAGTCTTTAGGCTAGTTTAAGTTCCTCTGAGAGAGCAAATTGCTTCCTGTAGGTTCCCTGAAAATACTAGGAAGTGTATGAAAACAGAGGTTAGCAAAAACAGTGCAGGATAGCCTAAAAAAGCAGATAAGTTCATTGAAGGACAAAGCTAATGTCACGGAGTAGGGTCTAGCAGAAAAAATGAAATCTGATATCCAAGCTTTGGATTTAACTGAGCTAATACATAGTGTCCAGATGAAAGTGAAAAAGCAGGAAATAAACATCTTCAATATGGCCTTTTAAGAGAATCAAAAGGAATTGTAATTACAGTGACAAAACATTTTCAAACACTTTTTCCAACTCCCACTTCCCTAAAGTACATAATAAGACTAACATGATTTAATAATTAAAACTGCACAATTTTCTATACCTTGGTTCTACAAATGTGAGAGAAAAGGAAAGGAAGGAGAATTAAGTCTCCTGGGATTGCTCCAAGAGAAATAAATCCTTTTTATATCACTTTTATCCCAAAATCACAGTATTATTTTGGAAAACATACCCTAATAATGACAACAGTAGTAACAGCTTAACACATAATGATTACTATGAACCACACACTGTTCTAAGCACTTTATGTATATTAATTCATTTGAACCTCATAATGATCCTATGAGGTAAATACTATTTTTATTCCAATTAGAATGATGGGAAAAAGGCACAGTCTTTAAGTAATTTGCTTAAGGTCACAGAATTACTATGTGAAGCCAGAATTAAAACTCAAGCAGTCAAATTCTAGAGTCCATGCTCTTAATCACTCTATCACATTGTCTCTAGGTGTTACAACACCTAAATTCATTTGCAGTCAAACTGGACAGACCTGAAATTATTTCTTCTTTTGCACTATCTTGTCAAGGTACTTCTGTTCTCCCAATCACCCAAATTTGAACCTGTGAGATGAGTTTTGGCACTTAGTGCATTCCATATTCAATTGGTCATCCAACTAAACCCTGTCAATTAAATACCACTCCATTTCCATTCTGAAATCTCAATATGATCTATTGCAAAGCTAGTAAAAAATATTGTCCAAAGATATACCATAATTGGAATTTTTTTTTTTTTTTTTTGAAAAGCAGAAGGCAACTTAAGATCCTAAGCTTACACTGACACAATATAACATTCAGGATTACATGGAACAAGATTCCCATTTTAGTCATGTCAACTAGATTATGTGTCTGAAGTCTCACTCACAGTATAATGTAATGAATAGGATGATAAGATTCAACATTCTGCCCGTATGAGTGTAAGAAAATCCAATTTATTAGAATAAAAATCCTATAGTATTTGTTCTTTTCTTGTTTGTCTTTAAATAATCTCTACACCCAACTTGCAGCTTGAACCTATAACCCCAAGATCAAGAGTCACATGTTCCACCAACTGAGCCAGCCAGGTGTCCTGAGTCCTACAGTATTTGTAATTTTATAACACATCCAAACATTTTAGAACCTCCAATTTTCAAAAAAGAAATGTGAATATGTATTTAACACAAATTTAATGAACAGACTTTTGAGAAAGAAAAAACACAGTATTTCCAAGTACAGTGACAAAAACTGGAATATTAACCTGAATAGGTCAGGTTAATGCTATAAATTTATGGAAAAGAACAAGACCCTTTAAGAAGATACGTATAAGATGATTAAGCTGAATATATATACAAGAGGAAGTTCACCATCACTATAAAAATGCTACTAGTCTGAACATGAAGGCACAGGCCACATCTGTCTTATTTACCATTGTATTCCCAGCACCTAACAAATTATTCAGCACAAAACAGGCACTAAGAAATTACTTACAAATAAATCACCGGAAGTATTCAATATAAGCTAAAGCCAAATGACCACCTGGCAAGAGTTCTATATACAAACTGATTTAACCATCAAAATGGAGTTTGGAATTGGAATTTGATGAGGAAAACAAAAACTGGAATTTGATGAGGAAAACTTTAAGGATTCTATAATATTTTCATCATTATCCCAGATTTTAAATGAGGTCACACTCTAATAGGAAGAACTTGTAGAGAAATGTCTACCAATAACCAGAGGCAGCCTCATAACCTACCAGTCAGTCTCTTTCTGCAAATGTTTACCAAGCAGGAAAAAAAGAAAGAAAGGAAAGGGAATCACTAAACATTAGTGGTATCAAAGGACAAATTAACCATCTATCTATCTATATATATATACACACATACACACACACACACAAATATATATATATATATATATATATATATACTAGATAATTATATTAATCTAAAAAAATGACCAAGTCTATGAATTGTATTAAAAGAATAAATACTTATGTGCTGTATTATGTATATTAATAAATAATAAGTAGCGGTAAATTTCCTGGTATGGTATCAAAAGTACATAGAATCATTTTTCTTCCTTACAAGTCCCAAAATGAAAAGTCCCATATCAGTTAAACAACTGCTCAGTTAATTCAGAAAAACAGAATTTTTATATTTGTACTTACCTTGCTTTAATAATAAATTGTAAATGTGTGATTATCTCTTTACCCTTTTCTTTGCACTTGTAGTAAATACAAATATTTTAGAAAATTTTGTATCATATACAAATAGGTTGTACATTGGGGCACCTGGGTGGCTCAGTTGGTTAGGCGTCCCACTTCAGCTCAGGTCATGATCTCACAGTTCGTGAGTTCGAGCCCCATGTCGGGCTCTGTGCTGGCAGCTCAGAGCCTGAAGCCTGCTTCGGATTCTGTCTGTCTGTCTGTCTCTCTCTCTCTCTCTCTATCCCTACCCCACTTGTGCTCTCTCTCTCTTAGAAATAATAAATGAATAAACTTGAAAAAAATAATTTAAAAACAAAACAAATAGGTTGCACATTAAGTGTATAACCTATTTGATCACAGAAAATTATAATCATGATCATGTACAACTCACATGTCTGAATAATTCTTGGCTACTTAAAGCCAACAAACTAAAGTCCATCACTATTTCATATTAAAGATATTTTCTTTAATAATTTGGTAAGGTTAAAAGTATACAGTTAAAATTTCCTTGGTAATATCTAAATTCTAAAAGCATTTAACCTGGCTTGTTTGCTTTTGCTAGACTATTTCAGCAACAGGTTGCCTTGATTATTTACAAACTAAGGAGCTATCACTCTTCCTGTCACTGCCTTTTTATTTTTTAATAGTGCTTATCACCTCTCACATATTTTATGATTTACCTATTCATTATGGTTAATGCCAGTTTCTCTCCACTAGAGACTTAATTTATAAAAAGACAAGGATTTTATCTGGTTCACTGCTGTATTTTCAACACTCATCTCAAGGCATGACACCTAGTAAGTGCTCAATAAATAAATGAGTGAAATGGAATCCAATTGTAACCAAATTTTTAAAATATCTATACATTTTAAAGCAGAATTCTAGAGAAATGTGCAAACTACTCAAAAATGTTTTTCCTAAGAATTCATAAGACTGCTCTTTAATGATCTTTTTTTTAAAAAAATCACCAGTGTTACTAGAACTGATACACAAATTCAGTGAAGTTACAGAATTAATGTACAGAAGTCTGTTGCATTTCTATACACCAATAATGAAGCAGCAGAAAGAAAAACAAGGAATCTATCCCACTTACAATTGCACCAAAAACCATAAGATACCTAGGAATAAACTTAACTAAGGAGGTAAAAGATTTATATTCTGAAAACTATAGAAAACTTATGAAGGATAGTGAAGATGACAAAAAGAAATGGAAAAACATTCCATGCTTATGGATTGGAAGAGCAAACATTGTTAAAATGTCTATACTACCCCAAATAATCTACAGACTTAATGCAATCCCTATCAAAATAACACCAGCATTATTCACAGAACTATTAACAAACATTCCTAAAATTTGTACTGAGCCACAAAAGACCCTGAATAGCCAAAGCAATCCTGAAAAAGAAAAGCAAAGCTGGAGGCATCATGATTCTGAACTTCAAGCTTTACTACAAAGCTGTAGTCATCAAGACAGTATGGTACTGGCACAATGGACACATAAACCAATGGAACAGAATAGAAATCCCAGAAATGGACCCACAACTACAAGGTCACTAATCTTCGACAAGCCAGGAAGAGTATCCAATAGAAAAAAGACTTTTCAACAAATGGTACTGGGAAAATTGGACAGCAACATGCAGAAGAATAAAATTGGACCACTTTCTTATACCATACACAAGAATAAATTCAAAATGGATGAAAGACCTAAGTGTGAAACAGGAAACCATCAAAATTCTAGAGGAGAATAAAGGCAGCAACCTCTCTAACCTTATCTAGAGCAACTTCTTACTAGTCACGTCTCCCGAGGCAAGGGAACCAAAAGCAAAAATAAATTATTGGGACTTTATCAAGATAAAAAGCTTCTGCACAGCAAAGGAAACAATCAACAAAACTAAAAGGCAACCTTCAGAATGGGAAAAGATGTTTGCAAATGACATATCTGATAAAGAAAGGGTTAGTATCCAAAGTCTATAAAGAACTTCTAAAATTCAACACCTCCCCCCAAAAATAATACAGTTAAAAAATAGGCAGAAGACATGAATAGACATTTTTCCAAAGAAGACATACAGATGGCCAACAGACACATGAAAAGATGCTCAACATTACTCATCATCAAGGAAATACAAATCAAAAATACAATGAGATATCACCTTGAACCTGTCAGAATGATTAAAATTGACAATACAGATTGGGTTGTCGAGCTGGCTCAGTCAGTGGAACACATGACTCTTGATCTGGGAGTTGTAAGTTCGAGCCTCATGCTGGGTGTGGAGATTACTTAAAAATAAAATCTTAAAAAACAAACAAACAAACAAACAAATATAGGAAACAACAGGTGTTGGCCAGGATGTGGATAAAGGGGAACACTCTTACACTGTTGGTGGGAATGCAAACTAGTACAGTCGCTCTGGAAAATAGTATGGAGGTTCCTCAAAAAGTTAAAAATAGAACTACTTTACAATCCAGCAATTGCACTACTAGGTATTTACCCAAAGGATACAAAAATACTGATTCAAAGGGATCAGTACATTGGATACATGCATCCCAATGTTTATAGCAGCACTATCAACAATATCCAAATTATGGAAAGAGCCCAAATGTCCACTGATTGATGAATGGATAAGGAAGATGTGGTATATATAGACAATGGAATATTACTCAGCCATCAAAAAGAATGAAATCTTGCCATTTACACTTATGTGGATGGAGCTAAAGAGTATTATGCTAAGCAAAATAAGTCAGAGAAAAACAAATACCACATGATTTCACTCATGTGGAATTTAAGAAACAAAACAAATGAACATGGGAGGCGGAAAGGCAAATCAAAACCCAGACTCTTAACTATAGAGAACAAACTGAGGGTTGCTGGAGGGGAGTTGGGCAGGGGGATGGGTTAAATGGGTGACAGGTACTATGGCAGGCATTTGTTGTGAGGAACACCGGGTGTTAAATTTAAGTGATACATCACTTGATTCTACACTTGAAACTAATGTTACACTGTATGCTAACAATGAGAATGTAAGTAAAAACTTGAGGAAAAAATCACCTAGAACCTATATTTAAGGTATTAGTTTCTGGACTCCACCTTTTATTCTTTTTTCATGTTTAGAAAATGGTTCTTCACTTTTAGGACTAGCAGCATCACATCATTCTATTTAAAGTAGTCACTGTCACCATTAGGCAACAAGTTGTTCTGTGAAATAAAATTACACATTCTACCTTGGCAGAATGATATTAATATAAGCAAATATACAATGTAAAATTAAAAAGCAATCTTCCAGAAATTTTAAAGAGGCCATATTTAGCCTAAAAGAATCTCTGGTTGATGGAATGAGTGCAAAATATTACTTATGAACAGGGACCTTCCTGTGCCTCTTTTCAATTCAGAACATGTCTCATCCTCTACTCCTCTGGCCTGTAAGGAAGTAAAACATTTAAAACCAGAATCTAGGACTCTACTTTATCTTATGTATCAGTACTGAGAAGTCTCAGGAAAAGCTGTTTCTGCCCAGGAAAGAGCCCAGTGTGCCTCAAACAATAGAAATTACAATTAATTCAGGGGCTCCTGGGTGGCTCAGTCGGTTAGGCGTCTGACATCAGCTCAGGTCATGATCTCACAGTCTGTGAGTTCAAGCCCCGCGTCGGGCTCTGTGCTGCCAGCTCAGAGCCTGGAGCCTGCTTCGGATTCTGTGTCTCCCTCTCTCTCTGACCCTCCCCTGCTCATGCTCTGTCTCTCTCTGTCTCAAAAATAAATAAAAACATTAAAAAATTAATTCATTAAGAAATTACAATTCACAAATTGATAGCACATCTCATACAAGTTTTATATCCGTTTGTTTCTCTTTCCAAAGTACATACCACTGAATTTGAGGAAAGTACTGAAAATATTACTATACCCTAATGAAATCTTTCAGTCAGTTATGCGCCCAGTAGTGGAATCCAACTTTTTCATTAGATTTCACATAATCAAAGTTATTTCCAAATTCACATGTACTATAGGCATTTCTTAAAAATATGAGTCTATCTTTGGAGGAAATAAAAACTGCTAACTCCTTAACACAGATTTGTTGTAACATTAGACTATTCTGATTTCAATGTTAAAACACTTTTCATGTCTTTCTAATGCCAGGTAATCCTTCCTAATTAGAATAAGGCTTATCCTGTTAACTTCTTCATTAAAAAAACAAAACAAAAACAAAAACAAAAAAATCAGTTTCTTCCAACCAACACAAAGAATATTTTATTTCAGTTTTCAAAAAGTTTTAGTAGAGAGTCAAAGAACCAGGATTTTAGTATTATCTCAACCAACAGTTAGGAGCTTTATGACCTTGGGCAAGTTATTAAATCTCTGGATTTCATCATCTTATTTTTAGCATGAATACAGATTAATTTCAGCACTTAAAAAAGTTAACCTACCTAAAACTGTCAGTTTTCTCTTTACCTTTCCAAATCTTGAATTTATATAAATTTTCCCAAATTCTGAAATGATCTGTCTAAATTCCTACATATATTTCAGATTCTGGATATCTGGGTAATTCTGGGCTGAACTTGAAATATTTTTAAGTCAGCCAGAATTTGCTATTTAAAGAAATAGACTTTAAGGACTGATCATCTTTATGATTAATTTATGAAATAATGATCCTATTATTTAAGAAGATGTCAGAATCATTCTTACCATCCCCCTTCATGGACACATCTCAGTACAATCTAAATAGTACGTTATTGCTGACCAAAGTACAAGCTACATAGAAATACTTCCAAATAAGATACATGTATATAATTTCAAGGCATATGTGAAAAGTAAAGCAAGTCTAGTAATGATAAAATTTGCTATAAATTAGTAGAGACAGTCACATCACTGATAGATTTATAAGTGATTAATACGATTTTAGTTCTCAAAGATCAAAAACTTTTCCTAGATAAATCTACTTATATGTGTTTTGTCACCCTATTAATTCTTTCTCCCTAAAATTTTGTATATTGGTGGTATTAGTGATTTTTTATAGACACATGAGTACCACTAGAGGCCACCAAATACTTCACTTTTTAAAAGTGGCACATTTGTAACTATAATTATAAAGAGATGACCGTGCACAGTAATATCCATAACCGAAAGTTCCACAGGAATACTCAAAGCACAAGAGAAACTCAAGCAAAAAATATCTGAACATATTTCATATGATAAGTAAGATGTCTGGATCATAGAAGAACTTAATTAGACCCAGAGCTGAGGGTTGGGGAGATGGATAATACCAAATTACCATTCCTTAAATACCTTTGAAAATAGATTATATGACCTAGGAAATGGATGCTCTCTCTAAATAGCTATTGTCACATATATGTATGTATGTATATATATATACATATATATATATATACATACATATATATATGTCACACATATATATATACATGTATATAGGTATATAATACTAACACAGATAAATAAATCCCCAGAGTTCTGTACTCTTTCTTCCATACCATAAAATCTTTCACATATAATAATGTTTGTATATCTGAAGTTTTATATCTAAATTTGGCTACCATCCATAGCAATTAAAACTTTAATAAAGAAGTTCTATTGTCAAAGTCACCCCACATATTTGAATATACCCAAAATTCTGACTTGAAGAAGAAAACCTGGCTTAGAAGCATAGATAACACCTGGGAAAACTCTGAGTTTCTAGGTGAATTGTTGCATGTCCCCTTATTTCTTTCAGGGTCCTCCTGTTCACTACAGGTAAATAGAAAAAATAGAAGGCTCAAGTAGCAACCAGGTTCTGTAGTTCCAAATAAAATTTATGAAACAAAATTGGAATTCTTGCTATTTGAAGATCTACCTTTTTTGCATACTGATACATTCTTTTTCAAAGGTTTTCAGGTACTCCAGTCATGCTTTTGGTGTTCTATCTAAAGTCTTTCCTTAAACTAAAAGTTGCAAAGATGTTCTCTTAAATTTTCTTTTTAAAACCTTTATAGTTTCAGGGTGCCTGGGTGGCTCAGTAGGTTAAGCATCCAACTCTAGATCTGGTCATGATCTCAGGTCATGATCTCACAGTTTGTGAGTTCAAGCCCTGCATCAGGCCCCACACTGGCAGTGTGGAGCCTGTTTGGGTTTCTCTCTTTCTGCCCCTCCCCAGCTTGCCCTCTCTCTCTTTCAAAGTAAAAAACAAATAAAAACAAACAAACAAAAAAACTTTTACAGTTTCAGCTTATATTTAGTCTATAATCCATTTCAGGTTAATATTTTTGTTTGGCGTGAGGTATGACTAGGATTCAAGTACAGAAGACTGACAGAATAGTAATACCACCACTTCCCAGAGAAAATAAAACACAGAAGGAAGGAAGGAAGGAAGGAAGGAAGGAAGGAAGGAAGGAAGGAAGGGGAAACAGTAATCAAAGCAGTATGGTACTAGCAAGAAAAGAGACTCATAGACCAATGGAACAGAATAGAGAGCCCAGAAATAAATAAACCCATGCTTATATGGTCAATTAATCTATGACAAAGGAGGCAAAAATACACAATGGAGAAAAGACAGTCTCTTCAACAAATGAAGTTGGGAAAACTGGACAGCACAAGAATGAAACTGGACCACTTTCTTTACTTATACTATGTACAATATGACCACTTTCATATACTATGTACTTGTACTATGTACAAAATGAATTAGATTTGAACGTAGGATCTGAAACCATAAAACTCCTTGAAGAAAACATAGGTGGTAAACTCTTTGACATCAGTCCTAGCAATGTTTTGGAGGGACCTGTCTTCTCAGGCAAGAGCAACAATGCTGAAATAAACAAATAGGATTACATCAAACTAAAAAGCTTTGCACAGTGAAGAAAACCATCAACAAAACTAAGAGGGAACCTACTGAATGGGAGAATATTTGCAAATCATATATCTGATTAGAAGTTAATATCCAAAATACTTAAAGAACTTACACAACTTAATACCAAAAAATGACAGAGTACTTGAACATTTTTTCAAAGGAGATATACAGATTGGCAACAGACCCATGAAAAGATGGTCAACATCACTGATCATCAGGGAAATGCAAAACCACAATGAAATATCACCCCACACCTATCAGATTAGCTATTATGAAAAAGACAAAAAAAAAAAAAAATAACCTTGGGGAGGGTGTGGAGAAATGGGAACCCTTGTGCACTGTGGTGGGAACGTAAACTGGTGTAGCATTTGTGGAAAACAGTATGGAGGTTCCTCAAAATATTAAAACTAGAACTATGATATAATCTAGAAATTCTACTTCTGGGTTTTATCCAAAGAAAACAAAAACACCAATTCAAAAAGTTATATGTACCCCTGTGTTCACTGCATTATTATTTACAGTAGCCAAAATATGGAAGCAGCCTAAGTATCCATCAATGATCAACGGATGAATAAAGAAAATGTGATATATAAATATATATACATGAGATATATATACATGATATTATATATATGTAAATGTGAGGTATATTTATCTCAAACCTACGGGTTTGTTCATCAAACTAGCACGACGAAGACTATGTTGCATCTTCTCTGACACCAAAGGTATGTTTTTATTTTTCCAACACCAACTAGGTGTCCAACAATTCAATTCAATTCTGACACTACCCAGAGTTAGTACAGACCCCACAGGTCAGTCAAGGGCTCAGGGCTCAGCTTCAGAAGACTGTCCTCACTTCAGACACTAGTTGTAAACTGGTGTCTAATCTTAACCACACTTCTGAATGCAGGGGCTTACACTACCACCCGCCTGAGGTTCGAGAATTTGCTAGAAAAACAGAACTCAGGAAAATCATTTTACTTATGTTTACCAGTTTATTATAAAGGATACAACTCAGGAACAACCAAACAGAAGAAGAATACAAGGCAAAGTATGGAGAAGGGGGACCAACAAAGCCTCCATACCTTCTCTAAACACACTACCTTCCCACCACATCAATGTGTTCACCAATTCAGAAGATCTCTGAACCCTTTGGTTTAGGTGTTTTTATAGTAACTTCCATTAGGTAGGCGTGACTGATTAATTAAATCATTGGCTGTTGGTTATTGAACTCAGTCTCCAGCCTCTCTCCTCTCCCCAGTGGGGCTGAAATTTCCAACCCTCTAATTACAAGGTTGGTTCCTCTCATAGACCAGCCCCTTCCTGAAGCAATCCAGGGTCCACTAAACCAATCAGCTATCTCATTAGCATACAAAGGCAATAAATTCCAAGGATTTCAGGAGCTCTGTGCCAGGAACTGAGACAAAGACTAAATATTTACTTTTTATTATACCACAAACACTGAATTAGTGATGTCCAAAATAAAATGGTCACAGAGAATTCAGATAAGGGAAAAGATGTTCGAATTCAGCAAGAATGCTATGGCAGAGAAAAGCTAGTTGTTCACTAAATCTGTTTCACTTTTCCCCTTGGCATACATCTAGGCTTTATTTGCCAAACTCCCATTATAGTTAACTGGGTCCATATAACTGACTTCCGTTAAGTAAAATGAAGCGATATATACTGCCTCCCAGGCCTATCCCATAAAATCCAGCCTTACTATCTTCCATGCTTTCTCTTACTACTCTGTCAACTGAATGGTGATACCCAAGATGACCCTGAGAACCACACTCTGAAGATATCCCACACTCCCATCTATTCCACTGCCATTAATTAGACTTTATGCAAGTAAGAAGAGAAAAAAATTCTACCATGCTATCCACTAAAATCTCAAGGTTTATCTATCATAACAACTAGTATGGATTAAGGAATATATTCATGAATTAAGAAATATATTCGTGAGTTAAGAAAATGTTAAAAACTTCAATTGTGATTTCAGAATGGAGAAGACATACACTATACTTCAGAATAAATCCTTGGGATGTGGGTAAGACTGGTATATGAGTTGAGAGTGGATGGTAAGAAATCATAATATTATAATAATTATAATATGTCATATTATAGTTTATTGAAGTATTAATAGACAACCACCTGATAACATCCCTGTAGGAAAAATATTATTATCAGAAAGGGTAAATTCACTTTGCTCAAGGTTTTAAAATTCTTGATACTATATTATTTCCACTGCACCACACGTCTCTTAGAAAAATGGAGACAGCAAATGAAGGAGAATCATTTCAAACATTTTATGATGAAGAAGAAACAGGATAAAAGCCAAAAGAGATGAAGTAAAGTTTTTTTTTTTTTAGTACTAACCATACTTGAGATCAATGGAAACAGAAGAGTAGAAAAAGGAACTGGAAGTTAAGAAGAGTAGAGTAACCCACAGGGTGATACAACAATACATGACAGATGAGTAGCAGTATTCCTTGTAGTAATGAGGTCCAGGCTATTTGCAAACAATGTGAATTTGTAGTAGGTTAGGCCTGTGTAGATCCACATCTTCCTCAGGAAGTTCTCTATGGCCTCAAAGCATCAAGTATGGGAGAACCTGAGCATGGCAAGAAAACCTTGTCCTATGGTGGTTCTGAGAGTAGTACTCTAATAGCAGACCATACAGACTGGGTCAGTGAAAGATTCTTTACCATAACTGAGATTACCAATACATTAGTAAAATAAAGAGAATTATAAGTAAATGAAAGTCTAGTACTATTATGGGATAACAAACCACTTAAGTGAGCATGGAGGAATGTGAGAATAACATTAAGACTGAATATCCTCTGTTTCAGAGATGTTGAGAGAATCTAACAGCAGATGCATGCTCTACACTACATCATGTTCCAACCTGAAATATGGTTTTATTACTTCAAAGAGACAACTGTCTGGGAATAGGAAACAAAATGTGAGTTCAAACCACCACTTACCAGCTTAACTTCCATTTATATCTACTTGCTTTGTCATGAACTAACTTTAAAAGTCCTGTTTGTAGTCCTTAGCATGTTTTAAAAGCCATATATATCTTCAGAGGTGCCTGGCTGGCTCAGTTGGTTAAGCATGTGCCTCTTGATTTCAGCCTGGGTCATGATATTGCAATTGGTGGGACAAGCCCCGCGTCAGCAGATGCGCTGGCTGCGCAGAGCCCACTTGGGATTCTCTCTCTCCCTCTCTGCCCCTCCCCAACTTGCACTTGCTCTCTCTTGTGGGAAATCAAATAGCTATGTCCTGGGTTAGAAGGTTATATGGAACGCATTGAAAGCAGAACTCTCCTTTCTGGCTTTGCTGAAAACAGCGAGGCAGTATCTAGTTAATGTGTATACACAGGTTGGGTCCTGCCCGTGCTCATGAATCCCTTAGACCATGTTATGTTATCTATGGAATATCTTATCTTGTTCTCCACCCTGCTTTCTGCACTGCTCTTTTGTAGTCTTGGCAATGCCTTTTCTGCACACTTCCTATATGTTCTTACTGGCATGTAGCCCACTGATGTATTGTGCAATGTTTCCCTGAATGTATACTTAATAAATACCGAAGTTTGAGAGCAGCTTGGGAGACTTCCCTTAGCCTCCTTCTCACCTCTCTTGACTTGCATGAAGTCTTGAGTAATCCTTTCTGCTGTCCTCAGTTTTGCTAGACAAAGCCAAAAGCCGAACCCACACTATCTCTCAAAATAAATAAAACTTTTTAAAAAGCCATGTCTTTATACTTCACAGCAGTATTTTTATGTTTTCAGCATCAACTCTACACAAAATCAAAAATCCTTCCACATATTCTGGATACCACCTTTCAACTGAATTCATCACCAAGCGCTCTATGTCAGCACAGTGGCTTGGGACACTACCCACAGTATCTTTCATAAGTATCGTTTACAATCATATATATATATATATATATATATATATATTTTTATATATATATATTTTTTTTTTTTTTTTTTTTTAGCTGCCTTTGTGTATTTCTCAAATCTCTCTGGCTGGAAAATCATCCTGCCCTTCTTTATTCTAAATAATTATACAGCTGGCTTTTTATACTTACATGCAGAAACCTACATTTTTTTCCTATTGTCCCAGATTTCATCTTCTTAGCTAATAGCCTATAATTCCAGCGCTTTAAAATCTTCATGAGCCCTGGAATACCTGTCTAGCTCAGTCGGTGGAGCATGCGACTCTTGATCTCAGGGTCATCAGTTCAAACCCCATGTTGGGTGCAGAGATTACTTAAAAAGGACTAAATAAAATAAAATATTTGTGAGCCCTGATTCCATCATCCAACATGTACACTACCTTTCTCATTCTCCTTTCATGCATACTCCTCTACAAAGGAGGGCGAATACTCTCTTCTATCCTTTCTACACTCAGTTCCCTGACTATACAGTATTTATATCTAGGTCAAATGGACAACTACTATCCTGTATGTTGTGTTCAGTGCATTCTAAACAGCTTAAAGAATTAAAGCATTACATAGTACTTATATCTACTTCTCTGACCACAAATAGCATCCTATACTAAGGTTAATTCTCCTATGTTAAAACTGCAGATTGTTGCATACACAACAATCCTCTTCTCTCCAATCTATACTTACAATTACAGAAAACTAGATTCATATTGAAGGTAGTCAAATCACTAGTCTATATTTTAATAACTGAACTAATTTTTTTTACCAATATGAAACTTAAAATTCTAACTAAATATCTATTACTCTTTTACTCAAGCCACATTTTTCTATCACAGTACTTTATTCTTCTAAAAAAATTAGATAGCTCAGGTGCCTGGGTGGCTCAGTTGGTTAAGCATCCAACTTCGGCTTGGGTCATGATCTCACAGTTCATGGGTTTGAGCCCCATGTCAGGCTCTGTGCTGACAGCTTGGAGCCTGGAGCCTACTTCAGATTCTGTGTCTCCCTCTCTCTCTGCCTCTTCCCAGCTCGGGCTTTGTCTCTCTGTCTCACTCTCAAAAATAAATAAACATTAAAAAAAATTTTTTTTAATTAGATAGCTCTACAAATGCCTTGGTGCAGGCATTCCCTAGTAAAGAATATGACAAATTTTGTGAATAATAGTACAAAAGGATTCACTTCTGAGACAGGGCATCTTTAAAAAGATGTAGTGCCAAAACAATACTATTTTGCTGATGTCCAAACCCTAGCCAATAAAAACATTTGTTCCCATAATCAGAAATAGATCGTTGGCCATAGAATGCCTCTGCAAAACAATTCTTAAATTTTCTTTGAAATACTGTCACTAAAATTAACTGAAATTTTATTTATATGACTGTCTGTGGTTTCCATGTATGCCTAAAAAGCACAAGAAAAAGATAAAAATATCCCAGAATTGGAAAAGCAGTCATTATGTTTGGTTTAGCTTATTTTCATATTTTTATTTTTAAAATCCATTCAAATTAGAGTCCAGCATTTCTCAATAGAAGAAAAGGGGGGAAAAAGGGCAAATTCTTTACATAAAAACAGAAAGAACAAATTCAGCATCCTCTAAATTAAATTTAGGTTTTGACTTATTAGTGAATGGATATCTAAAATCCTTTCCCACAGTCAAAAAGTTTAGTCTTCAGGTAAACACAATAATTTGTCATTTAGATTTATATACAACAAATATATGCTGTCTGGAGAGGAGAGGTAGCAATAGAAAATAATTTCAGTATAATGTTGTGCTCTGAACCCAGACTTGTCCTCCAGCAAAATAAATATGTAAAGTTGGTTTCTATCCAACACAGCATTCTTTTAACATTTCTGAACCTCAGTTCTTCAAAATTATAGAACCCTGTTTTCAGATCCTGCATTTACACTAAAATACAAATGCTAACCACAGTCTAAAGCATCACTCTCAGAATATTCTCAGATTTTGGCCGAGACTGAGTCAGTATTTCATGTGGTAATGGACTTAAAGCCTAGCTCTGCTGCATTTTAGCTGTTAGAGCCTAGGGAAACTGTTTAAACTTCCTAATCCTCAGTTTACTTATATTTAAATTAGATATACTACCATCAATCATCCAATTTATGTGAGTTAATCATAGTCTATCAATCCTATACAACTGTAGATATTAACATTAATGTTACATGCTAAAAGTTGTTCCATTACTTTGGAAGGGCTAACATTTTTGGAAAAGGGTCACTATCACCCTGAAATCAACTGACCACTTAGGGACTGAGCCAGATCATTTTCAATTGGAAAAAATTTTATCAGGCCTATATGTGGTCTTGATGCTACAGGAGTTACATTAGATTACACAGTATTTCACAGTTATTCAAGTTATTGCTATTTAGATGCAGAATGTCTCTAATACATCAAGCATAGCAAAAAGCAATAAATAATAAAAGGACAAGAAAAATTTAAGTTAACAATTCTGTTTTTAAAATGGGCTTTAATAGATGTTAGGTAAACAAATTTATTTTGTACCTGACAAAGCACAATAGACATTAGAGTATTGGAATTGCTATCAATGATGAAAAAATTAAAAAGGAAAAAAAATTTCCAGTGTAATTCAACAGATCAAATATTCTTTAACTATTAACCCATCAAAAAAAAATCTTGAAATGCTTTGCTAAGAATCAGCCAAGACGTCATCTGGGAAACTGTTAGGTAAGGAAAAGATCTAACTCTTAGCACCTCTACTTCACCAGTCAGCAGCGCATGATTCTACTTATCATTAGAGATACACTGGTAGCACTTGAACATGGGAGTGTCTGTCACACAAAGGAAAAATACCATTTACTAGGTAATGAACTCAGTATGTGTCTCTCCCTCACTACTGGAAAAACATCAGAAACATCACAGTATCCATTTCCCTGGCTTTCAGAACACAAAAACAATCCCGTCCCAGTCATAGCTAATAGCTCCAATAATGTCTGTTGTTCTTGAAACTTATGATGGTGGTTTACTGTTCACACTGTCAAACTGATATAACTGATATAGTTTATATCCGTCCACACTTTGATGTGAGGAATGGTAAGAACTCCCAAAAGAGTTCTCGATGGTCCCTAGCACTAAAATTTTCCAGTTTCAGTCACCACTAAAAGGAATGCTGAAGCAGAGCTTAAAGGTTTTAATAGTGCAAATACCTGGTTATTCACACCATAAGGCCAGTTACAAGTATTTGTAGGCATGTGGAGGAGAAGAGAAAGGAATACAAGGGCCTCCCCAAAAAGTTACTTTTCCTTAGATCCTCACATTCTTTACCCATTTTTTCAATACAAAACTTCAAGACTTGCCCTTTCTGTGTGTCTACAGAACCTACAGCCCTCTTTGTATAGCTGTAAAAATCAAAATTAAACACTCAGCAATGTATCTTTTATCCTCTATAAACAGAAATGGACAGCCATTAGCTAGAATGAGAAAATGCACAATTTTCAACATCAGTTTTATTCCTAATGGATATTTCTGACCCATGATAGTAAGAGAATGAACAATTCTGCTGAGGGAGTTGGGGGAGGAAGAGGAGATGCTGTAAGATGGCAAACAAACATTAACAATGACGACAACAACAATCATCACCGTCATTATCAATAAGCTACTTCATTTACTAAGTAAGCTACTTCCACTTACTTTATGGAAGCCATTGTTCTCAGCATTTTGTATATTTTTCCCATTTTATCTTTACAACACCCTAGGAGATTAGTATTGCATTATCCTCATTTTATAGATGAAGATGCTGCTGCTCAAAGAAATGAAGTAACTCGTCTAAAGTCACACCATACACCTGGGGATTTCAACCTAGGTAGTCTCCTCCAGAGCCTTCACTCTTCACTATCAAATCATACCAAATGTTCTCTCAACAAGAACTACTTTAAAGAATACTTCTTGGGGCACCTGGGTGGCTCAGTCAGTTAAGCATCCAACTTTGGCTCACGACATGATCTGATGACACGTGGGTTTGAGCCCTGTGTCGGGCTCTGTGCTAACAGTTCAGCGCCCGGAGCCTGCTTCACATTCTGTGTCTCCCTTGCTTTCTGCTCCTCCCCTGCTCATGTTCTCTCTCTCTCTCTCTCTCTCTCTCTCTCTCTCTCTCAAAAATAAATAAAAATAAATAAATAAAACATTTTTAAAAAAAGAACACTTCTCATATGTGTGTATGTATATGTATTCAATCACACAATATAGATATATACATACACACACCTGCACATACACCCACACTCCACTATGTCTGACAACAAAACTTTATAGCCATATTGCCAAATACTTTAGTGGTCATCTTTCTAGTCCCTCATTTACCACCATAGATACATCATCAGATAGAATGTCCTGGCCATCAAAATTATGCTCAATTATTAAATCCCTTTAAAATAGCTGACAAAAATAAAGATGTTGAATTGCACTACTATAAAGCAATCTGCAGACTGTGTAGCTAAAAAGAATTCAGATTTGTGATTTCAAGAGCAAACTAAACATGACTGGTGATCATTAAACCAATCTTTGGGGTGGGGGGGTGTGGGGAGTTCTGTTTTTGTTTAGTTTTCACCAAAACAATAACCTGAAATTTTTCAGACAAAAATATAATAAGTATTTGTTTAATGCCACACTATCACTGAAGCTACTAGGCTAAAATTTTGACTAAAGAAGCAGAGTAATTTCTCAGCTTCCATGTACATAAAGATCATTAATTTCATCTTTAATATTAGAGAGAAGCTTACATGGGAAAAGAAGAGCAAAACAGGTATTTCAGAATCAATATATTCAAAAGTTACTGGACTTGAGGGCAAGGGGATTATTTCTAGTAATATGTTGCAGTTAAATCACCAAATTATTTAACAGTAACTATAACATAAATATACCATAAATGTAACATAAAAAGAAAAGTATCATAAAAGTACAATAAAGCAACACCAACTTACCAATTCAATTCCCTGTGGAAAAGGAGTATCATCCCAGTCCTTCTGTGGAAATCTTTGGATTATTTTCCCCAGACCTGCTCCTGACCCTATTAATAAAATCAAAGTGAATTAGCTATATGGTACCAAAAAATCTTAATACTCATTATATTAATCCTTATTTCTAAATGAATATTTGTTGAATAAATCGATATATTAAATGTTCTCAAGTTTTACAGGGTATAAAAGTATTTACCTTCTAAACATAATACTGAAATAACAAGCAATCCCTATCCTATAGATTCTCAAAAGAGTGACATATATGAAAAGCTAAGAAAAATAAACAGAGATATTGGAATCTAGTAGAGCCTCTACTATATTATGGGAGAACTATCCCTGTTCCCAGTAAGGAAAGCAATCTTAATAGTATCTCTAAAACAAAAACAAAAACAAAAACACAAAAAAACTCCTCTAGGGAGACCAAGTAATCTTAAGTAACAAATGAAATGGTACTGTTAGCACTAAGTTTCAGTTATGGGATATATAAATATAAACACTATTACAGGTAAAATATAGATTTTTTGAGTGGGCTGAGAACTTGCAAATGTCTAAGCAGGGTTTCTCAACATCAGCACTATTGACATTTTGGGCAGGATAATCCTTTGTTGTGTGTTGGGGGCAGGGAAGGCCTGTCCTGTGTACTGTAGGATATTTAGTTTACCAGCATCCTTAGTCTCAAATCACTATCACCACCATCACCACCAAGTCATTACAACCAAAAACATCTCGAGACATTGCCAAATGTCTTGGGGGGAGGAGGCAAAATTATGTTGAAAACCACCCGCCTATAAGATCATTGTTGTTACACAATTATCCTATGATTCTAAATAATGGATCAACTTATAATTCAACACTGGAGATATAATCTGTGAGTAACTTAGGGATAGAAAGTACACATTAGATCTAAGTTGCTTTTTGCTCTACTTTTTAAAGATCTTCAGGTGCTTGCATATTTTACATGTTGTCCCAGTTCACTTTGAAGTAAAAGCAACATTCTGATTATTTATACACCTAACTTAAGGGAGCCTTTAATACCTGATTCAATTTGTTATTTTTTAAAACAATTATCTACTATCATCTCTCACCCTCTCCCAGTGAATTCAAGTTTCCCCTTGGCCCTCACCCAGAGAGTTCAATAGCTCCATGGCCAAATTTTTTATCTTTAAGAGATAAATAAAAGTTAAATTCATTTAACTGAACAGCTTAGTACTGTGTTCTAAAAATGAGGTCACATTTGAAAAAGGCAAAATGAAAACATTCTCAATTAAATAAACAACTGCTGCAGTACAGTAACTCCTCATATATCCATCATTATAGGGGAATGAAGGATTTCATGAAAGGTAAACTAAATTAAAAGTGGTTTATCACAAGCACTCATTTTTTCAAAATCCACCTCAAACATGACCACTTCTGACATCGCAAGCAGACCTAATTCACCAAATTGTTAAGTCCTGGAGATACACATATGAAAAAGACATGGTCCCTATCCTCAAGACACTCATAATTAATAGGAGAAACAGGCAAATAAACTGATAATGAGTATAGTGTGGTAAGTACGAAGGCAGAAGGGAACCTAACTCACTGTAGCAGAGACCACTATGGAAAACTTTCTAGAAGAAAGGAGAGCAAGCTTTTTCTTTCTTTCAGCACCATCTTTGTATCCCCAAGCACAGAGTACATTGAATGCCTGGCACTCAGTTCATACTGAGCTAAATGTTTATTTTAATAAATTTGTCAATACTGACAACTGTTTTAAGCTCATATCTCCCTGTCTTTTCAAAGAGAAATAAATGCATGTTATATATCTAATCATATTTAACAAGGTGTCCATACACTGTTTATTCAGTTCTGAGAGTGATAGCTAATGTACATTAGGCTCAAGAAATATTTTATCATTCTAATTTTTACTAATTATAGAAATAAAAAATGGTAACTGCAGAAAAATTTTTAAATACATAAAAATATAGAGAAAGTACCCATAATCCCACAGGTGGAAACAATTACTGTTAATATTTTAGACTATTTTATCTCAGATTATTTTAGACACGTGTATATTTTTCTACAGAATTGGGATCTTACTAAAACCTAGCTTTATCTATTCATTTATTACTTGATATTTTACAATGAGCCTTTGATGTTAAACATATTTTCTACTTCCCTGTTATTATAAATAATGCTATAAAAAGCAGTTTTCTATATAAAACTTTACCTTCATCTCCCTTTTCCCCAGAAAAATTCTTAGATATACAACTACTGGGTCAAAGAGAATGAAAAATTTTCAAACTAACACAAAGCCATAGGGCCCACCAGAAAGATATTCAACAGTCTTTTTACACTCAGTAAATTCTTTTTTTTTAACTTAATTTTATTTTTTTTATTTAAGAGAGAGTGAGAGAGCACAAATAGGGGAAAGGGGCACAGGCAGAGAGAGAGAGAATCTTAAGCAGGCTCTACACTCAGCACAGAGCCCAACACAGGGCTCAGTCCCACAACCCTGGGATCACGACCTGAGCCGAAATCAAGAGTTGGATGCCCAACCAACTAAGCCTCTCAGGTGCCTCCATTCTGTAAATTCTTTAGGAATAAGACTGGCATTTTCACTACATTCTTAGCAACAATTGTTATTTTAAAAATTTGTTTTAATTACTGCCAATTTGAGAGATTAAAAGTTCTTCTTTGGGGATACCTGGGTGGCTCAGTCAGTTAAGCATCCAACTTCAGCTCAGGTCATGATCTCATGGCTTATGAATTCAAGCCCCACATCAGGCTCTGTGCTGACAGCTTAGAGCCCGGAGCCTGCTTCGGATTCTGTGTCTCCCTCTCTCTCTGCCCCTCCCCCACTCATGCTTCATCTCTCTGTCTCTCAAAAATAAACATTAAAAAAAATTTTTAATAAAAAATAAACAAATAAAAAGTTCTTCTTTGGCAGCAGCATAACTTTCAAAAGTTCTCCAAAAGCAACATTATTTACTGATTTTATTTTTTTTTAATGTTTATTTTTGAGGGAAAGAGACAGAGAGTGAGTGGGGGAGGGGCAGAGAGAGAGAGGGAGACACAGAATGCGAAGCAGGCTCCAGGCTCTGAGCTGTCAGCACAGAGCCCGATGCGGGGGCTCAAACTCACAGGCCGAAAGATCGTGACCTGATCCCAAGTCAGATGCGCAACCAACTGAGCCACCCAGGGGCCCCTATTTACTGATTTTAAAATTATATGCATGATATAACATGAAAGCTCAGTTTGAAATACTGATATAACATTTCTAAATGCACACAGAAATACGACTTGTGAGTGCAATGACTTTCAGTTATATGGTAATGTTATTTGAACTGGAAATAAGGTTAGAAAATGACAATAAAAATGGTAAAATAGGGGCCCCTGGGTGGCTCAGTCGGTTAAGCATCTGACTTCGGCTCAGGTCATGATCTCAAGGTTTGTGGACTGGGCTCTGTGCTGACAGCTCAGAGCTTGGAGCCTGCTTCGGATTCTGTGTGTCCCTCTCTCTCTCTCTCTCTCTCACTCTTTCTTTCTCTCTGCCCCTCCCCCGTGCATGTGCATGCACACGCTCTCTCTCTCAAAAATGAATAAACATTTTTAAAAATTTTAAAAGAAAATGGTAAAATAAGATTTCACTATAAATAAAATGTGGAAAGAGCTATGATAATTTGGTTTCCAAATATCACATATATAAATTGCTGCAACGACCAGCTTTTGAGGAACTTATGAAAGTACCATACCAAAAGTAAATAAACATTTTCTGAATCTTGCTTCTTGATTTTTAAGCATTTAGTCTGAATATTTAGACTCCTTTTCTAATTTATGTATTTTATCTGACACTTATTCTTTTAGGCAATACTAATTATATTTAAGAATGCTGAGAAGATGGCATTTTACACTGAGGAATAAGCCATAGTGAGGGAAGAGTGTTCTAGAGTAGATGTCCACTGTGGATTGATCCTTATATCCAGAAGTGAAGTATGCCGTATCAATCAGAGTCGTTGTGGAAGCAGCTCTTATTTGCACCACGTATTAAATGGCAGACAAAATTGTGACTGTCCACTGCACTGTCCACTGCTAAACTGGCAAAGGGGGGGGGGGGAGTTATTAATCAGTGCCTTCAAGTTTTCTTCCCAGTCCCTACTCTCCTACTCTATCATAAAATTAAGAATTATGATGACTAGGGGCACCTGGATGGCTCAGCCAGGTAAGTGTCCAATTCTTTATTTCAGCTCAGGTCATGACCCCACAGTCGTGAGATCGAGCCCCACATCAGGTTCACGCTAGGTGTGGAGCCTGCTTAGGATTCTCTCTCCCTCTGCCCTTCCCCTGCTCACATGCATAACCTCTCTCTCTCTTGCTCTCTCTCTCAAAAGAAGAAGAAGAAGAAGAAGAAGAAGAAGAAGAAGAAGAAGAAGAA